>NC_057348.1:38048791-38236291 GCF_016509475.1 Prionailurus bengalensis | reverse complement strand
TGTCCTTTCTTTTCTTTTCTTTTCTTTTTCACTCTTCGGGAACGTTCACCTTCAGTTCCTTCTTTGGAACTGCCGCTCAGACGTTTCAAAGTCCTGTGCATCTCTGTGTACGCCGCGAACTCCCCACTACCTCTGTTAGCTTTCCATTTCTCTCTCGCTTCCCCTCCCTTTTGTCTTCTCCTGCAAGTGGGAAACGCTCTAACTTAAAAACTTCAGTTGCCTGTTGTTAATGTAAGCCCCCTGACTTGCCATGATCCCTAACCTGGAGCTAGGCAGCCGAGCCAGGGAGAGAGACTGAGAGACAATGGATGGGGATGGAAGGCACATGGGAGCATCAGCAAGACTGGGCCAGTACGCACACATGCACGCACGTGAGCGTGCTGTCTGAGGTTAAGGTAGAAGCTGCATGTGGATTTATTCCTCCTGTCAGTGCACACAATTTAAATATTTTAAATATGCACACACATGCATACAGGCACGTATTGAGAGATATATATATATGTGTATATATATAATGTATGTATAATGTTATACATTATATATATATATATATCTCATATATATAATATATACATATCACACACACACACATATATATAATCTTATTTTTGGCAGTTTGTTGGGCCATGTTGAATGTATTTTGTGACTATAGAAAATAAACGTCTGCAGATTTTCCTGGGGATCACAGTTGTGAGGGATGGGGGCCATTTTTAAATGTGGGTTCCACTTTTGATGTCACTTGTTGACGGACCACCATATTTTAACAATAATTCCCTTCTTGGTATAATTAATAGAAAATTAGTTTCTAAAAGTAAAAATTGGGTCAGAAATGGAGATTATTAAAATGTACAATTGCAAAAGCCTGACCCTGCAAACCCCATTTATGCAACCGAGTTCCAAAATGCTTTTGAGTGCTTGATGACCCACTGTGGCTTCTTCCTCTGGCTGGCTTAGTGTAGGCAAGAGGCTAGCCGACTAGGGGAAATTAAAACAATGTTGTACATTATATTGTTACCAGCCATCGAAAAGCCTATTTTGTATGCAAGACAGCAATGCCGAGATATATGGAGAGCCCTAGGCTAAGTACAGAAGATAATTACATTTGGAATTTTACTGAGTTAAGTCATTTACAGCTTCAAATAGTTGCAGAGAAAAATCAGCCAAAACACACTTAAACTTTTTGTTGTGACTTTTCAGGATAGAGAGGATTTTTTTAAATTAGTTATCATCTTATATGACAAATTACATTTTTTAAGTAAGATTGTCTCAAAAGTTATTTTCTTTAGTTAGTTAATATTTTTCCATTCACACTACAAGATAAGAACTTACTAGAACAGTGGGATATTCATACAGGCTAAGGGCACGTCATAAAATCCCCAAATTTTTACATAACTCTTTGGAAACATCTTTAAATTTAGCACGCTTATTCAGAAGCAAAACAATAGTGTTATTTATCTCCCCACCAAAGTTCACTTCTTATTGATGTGTGATAAGCCCTTTAAAAATTGGTTTCAACAGAACAAACCATATGGCTATTACTACCTAAATCTTTACATAGTGGTGGTTACGAAGTGATACAAGTTCCTGCATTTATTCAGTGGATAAACTTAAATTCTTAATGTTCAGCTAGAATAAAGTGTTCGACCGAGTGTCATGGTTTGCCCCAGTAAGTGTTCCAGAGTCCAGATTTGACTGTGGGGCCATTGTTCATTACTCTGAAACTGATGATCTACTTTATTCATTATTCGTCACTCTCCCCAAGAGCTGGCAAGAGAAGGAAAGGAGTTAGACCATCAGTAAGTCAAGTGGTTATCTCCTGGCAGCTTTCTTGTTGTTTTTTAGTGGGTGTGGCCTGGCGGTGTTATAGACCTTTTAAGAGGATTCTTTGATTATTTGTGGATTTCATTTGTTCATAGATTTCCCTTCATCCTTCAGCCCTAAATCCAATCAAAGGCAGGGTTTTCAACTTGTGATAGAAACCAAAGAAGATCATGTGGCCAGAAGTTACTATGTGGTAGTTACCTGTGATAGTCCTTGTAATATTTTTGCTTCAGAGTTTGCTCTAATGGAGGAAGAGACGGGGTCATTCTGAAGGGTTTGGTTTCTTCACAGGTTGAGGGATTCGTTAGAGTGATAGCCTGGTGCTTGTCAAGAGCCAGAGTTGGCAAACCACAGATCATGAGCCAAATCCCCAGAGCTAACAGAGGTTTTTACATTTTGAATAGCTGGGAGGGAGGGATCCAAAGAAGAATAAATTATGTGAAATTCAGATTTCAGTGTCCATACATAAGATTGTACTGGAACACTTGTTTGTTGACGAGTTATCTCTGGGTGCTTTTGCACCACAGCAGAACATTTGTATAGGTGCAACAGAGTCCTGTGGCCTGCAGAGCTGAAAATATTTACTGTCCGGCTGATTCGCACAGAAGTATACCAAACAATCCCCGCTCAGGAGGATTAAAAAAAAAAACAACAACAACAATTTGCATCATATTATTTGCAACTTGTTCCCTTAGGGTCTCGGCTACCTAAAGGCCGGCTAACCCCTTGTTACATGTTCCTTCTTTGCCTTAGTGTATAAAACCATTCTAGTCACCACACTGGTCCAGTTTGCCCAGCAGCAGCTTCATATAACAAGTACTTGTCAGTCTTGGGGATCATGGTAAGCAGGCTGATGGATATTCATTCATTTATCCGCTCATCTACCAATTCATTTGGCAAACATCATCCAGAGCCTGGATGGCAGAAACGTTGGCAGAACATGGCAGAACATGGCAGAAACACGGCAGAAACGTTGCTGAAGCCAGTAAAGGGTACAACACTGAACAAAGTAAGGCTACCCTCCTGGTTTTTACATTTTAGAGGAAAAACAGACTGTAAATAAGTAATTTGCCAGTGGCAATGTCCACTCCTTGGGTAGAGCTAGCTGATGTCGATGGATTCTTGAAAATACCGGAAACATGCTCAGAAGAGAGTTTCGGTGCTAGAGAGGGGACGAACCGGAATAGATTAGTTACTCTTCAAGCAGATGAAATACACAAGACAATGTTAACAGGTTTAGCAGTTAAAGACCCCTCGCCCTGAGATAAAGCTGGAATGCGGGACAGTTGGGGACAAGGAGACAATTATACTCAGTAGCTACACTCATTGTGGGCTTCCTATTACTCTCGTGTCCAGCATGTCTGTGTTTGTGCTGTCACGTTTGCCGTTTCATGTGCCCATGTCTGGAATGTACTTTTTAATTGACGTAATGAACAGTTGCGTGTCCACTGGGACTGAGGTGTTGGGGAAACCAGGTCCCTGCAGCAGCAAGAATATGTTGAAGAGGTGTCCTTTTGCTTGAACGGCCTTTCCCTCTTATTTCCTGTTGGCATCGTCCCCCTATTCTGTCAACAGCACGCTACCGAATCACCCCATCTAGAGGGGGTGCCCTGTACATGACCAACTCCTTGACAACTTGCATTTGCCTTAAAGAAGGAATTTTCCAGACCAGGAAATACCTGAACCTCCAAGTATCCAAGTCTATTACAGAATTATCATTTATTAGCTTGAATTTGAAAAACATTTGTACCACTTAGCACCTCAGGAAAGAGTAACAGAGGTTTGAACAATTACCCACAGGTGTTCCCTATACTGTAGGAGGAGCAGTTCTACAGCCCCTACTACCCAGACCTGCAAGGACTTTGCACAGCAGTACTTAGAATTACTGTGATGTTTACATCTGGAAGAGGAGTCACACGTGTACCTCCATTAGAAAAACAAGCCCAATAAGCTCACGTTGGTTCTTACATCATAGATCAGTGGAGGTTCATCATGTCTACCCTAGAGCATCGCTGTGCAAGGATCCCACAGGAGAGTTCTGGAGGGCACCATCAGCCAGCACCAGACACGGCCAAAGCTAATGAAAGCCACTTGAGTGCTGTCCATTTTTAGCCCCCTGGAGCTAAACCCCAGAAACCGTAACTCTGACCCAAAACCAAAGGCCCAGTTTGTGAGCTGAAATCAACCTCTCCTAAAGAATTAGATGAAAAAAAAAATTTTTTTTATAACTATCGTTAGTCTCAGGGGATCGTGGCTACAGACGTTTCCTTTCTTGGTGCTGTCTGTACAACACTCTACTTGAATCACCTGAAAAGCCTTTACAATTCCAATGTTGAGAGTTAAGGCACCCAGGCAGAAATCAAGGTGACGGGCAATGAAGTCTGACTTAGACCCATCCCATCAGCATTGTGTGTGAGACACATTTGTATTGCTTTTATTTTTGTGGGAAGTTACCAAAACATGTATAATACGTGTTTTCCTGGCGGTGGGCCCGTTATGTGGAGCTTGACAACCGAGAATGTCTAGTTAATTCAGTTCGCATGTTACACTCTGTTACTGGTCTCAGAGGGGAGAGGGGTCAAAAAGACATCTTAGTGGGCGTTGTAGGCCTTTCTGAATATTTCTCACCACATTTCATTATTACAAAGTCAGTTGAAATTTTTGAATTTTAGCAGTGGGCTAGATGGTGATTAACCCCGTGTATACCTCGGAGCCCAACATTGTAGAGAATTGGTAACCACACATAGGCACCTAACATCAATCATGCGGGTGAAGGACATGGCTTTTTGAGGCGAGGGCGTGTCTTTTAAGATTTTATCTGTTAGATGCTTTCTTTTGACACACTCTTCTTGATGCTCTGCAGACAAAGGGATAGGTTAGAACTGCAGATGGAAGATGTTCCCATAATCGATATGCGTGGTCTTACATAGGTCATGAATGTGCACACAGAACACGGGAGCCATAGACACAGGGTCTGGAAGTAATGTTGAGGTGAGGAATTGCCCACCCATATGCCACGGGCAGGACTGTAAAGAGGGACCTGAGGCTTCCTTGATAGTTGAGCACCAGCCATTGACCAGACAGGTTTAGGGATGTAAATATTCATCTGGCTACCTGGGCTCACTCAGGCAGGAGATGCATAGGAATCGTCTCAACCATTAAGCTGTGAATGAGATGGCACAGAAGGTTATCTTAGTGGCTAGATAGGAATTCCATCGTGGGAAAGGGAAAAAGCATCTGATTTAACGGACAAGAAAAAGTCTTCTGACGGATTTCCCTTTCTTAGAAAGCTGAGGCGTTCATGGTGCAGATCTGTTTTTCTGGCCACACATATTAGTTGTGATGATCATGTGACCTTTGCTCATTTGTCAGCACATCCTCTCTGGTGTACGAAGGTGGGTTTTGAATGAAAGAGAAAAGGAGCCTTGGAAATGCAGTGTTTGCTCCTGTCCGCAGCTCAGCCTGTGTCAGGGGACGGGTCTCAAGACAGGCTTCCTCCAATCCTTCAGCCTGTAGACCCTTTAAAGTGAATGTCAAAAGCCCCCACGGGGAAAAGGAGCCATCCAAACCAGTGGGGATGATCAGCCTGGTGCTGGCAGCAGGTGGTGGTGGAGGGGTGGGACCTTTCTTCCTTAATAATTTGATTCCATTTGGTCACCAGTTATCAACTACCTATTGTATTCTGCGCACGGGATGCAGAGGAGCAAGACAGCCTCTTCCTTCCTGTGAAGTGCAGCCGAGCAGGCCAGGAAGAGTAGCATGTCTCTGACTCCACGCCGGGCAGAGTTTATAAGAGGAAGCACAGGAGCATTGTGGAGGGCACGCGGGAAGGGACAGCGGCAAGTACATCGCAGGCCAAGAGAGCCGTTTAAGGATTCGCTTTGATTGTAGCGTCAGGGAGGAGAGTGGAAGAATCTGTGTTCGTTCTTAAATTCATCTCTCTGTTCCTCCAGAAGTAGAGTGACCAGCCATCACGGTTTGCTTGCCTGGGACTTAGGATTTCCAGTTTCACAACTGGGAACGTTCCTGGCAAAATGGAATGATTGCTTCTTTGAATCCATTGGATTTGGAAGTGATCTGTACCATGCCTCGTGTTCTGCTTTTAATTTACAAAGAACCTGGGAAACCCTTTGAAAGGGTATTTCTTGAGTTCCCACTATATGCCAAGGCACTGTCCTAGGGACTTCATACCCCTAATTTCATTAAATCCTCACAACCCCCCTGTGAGTGGATACTACCCCATTTCCTCAATGCTAAAAGTTGGGTTTTGTTTTTTTTTTTAAGGAAAATTAGAACATTTGGAAATCACTACACATCGTACATCTAATGAGCATGAGTCCTGTCCCATTACTTCTGCCATTTCTTGTCCTTTGAAAAGGTATTACCCAATCAGTAATTACCTTAACAATTATTGGCTCTTCGGGGTCAAAGAAATATTTCCCTGTGCTCTCGCCTCTTACCGATGAAGAAACTGGAGTTTAGAAGATCTCATTAATTTGTTCAAAGCCAATGGCAAATAATGGGCAACGCCCGGGATTCTAGCCCAGCCTGTGTAGCCTGTGCCTCCTTTTATGGCACTGCTGCCTTGCACTTTTCGTGCAGGGTCATCGTGGCCCATTGAGGTTCTGTGCCTACACCCAGGCGTTGCAGATCACTGGTTTTAAAACTTGGCTTTGTGAGACCATGCCTTTTCTCCGCCTCTTGAAGCTCCCTCCTCAGCAATCCATGGCATTTGGGCAAGGCTGAAACTCAGTGACACAGGGATCACTTGGAAGTTTTGTAAATCATCTACCCCAGCAACTGTAAGCTCCAAGAAAACGTCAGCAGGGAGAAAAGTGTGCGAGTTTCAATAGCAGAGGGAGACATTAAGCCTAACACAAATCAGTTACCGCAGAGACTTTGCATGTGATTACTGTACCATTAGCGGTGCTGTTTGTAAGCACACTAGCTTCCTGGACTTTTGCAAATATATTATCTGTAATGTGTCCCCCCTTTGGACCTTTCTAACACCATTCAAGGCAATACTCCGAAGAGTTCTTCACAGCAGTGGCCTCACAGAGCCTCATGACTCTCCCTAAGTAAGCTCAGAGCCTGTGGGGAAGAAGTCCTAATGGCATCAGAGCAGCATATTGTCCCTGCTTTGTGACTGGAGCCAAGAAAAAGAAGAGAGAGTCTCTGGGTTTCTCACTTCCACGTCCCCCTTTGAAAACCAAGACACTTATTTTTCATAATTTAAAATCCTGCTTAACTCTGGGAGCATTAGAATTCCTAGACTATGACTTGAGTATTAGTGTGCGTCTGCTTTAAATGTCAAGAGAGTCTTTAATAATAACACGTAAGGAATGTTAAGATGGTGACAGAGTACAATAAAAGTAGGGAAATTCTTCCATTGGGGTGAAATGAACCATAGGTTGCCTACCACCTGAGAGCTGCAGTTGTGTTAAAGAAATCATTTACAAGTTCTCACTGGTGCTGAGTTTTGAAGGCATGTGAATGACCGCAGTTTGATAAAGTGGGTCGAAAATAACTATTTGGTAAATACTCAGGCAGAAGAATTTGATTTCTTCTCCTTTCACATCGCTGTTTCGTTTGTTTTTGTTTGTTTTTGTTTTTGTTTTTGTTTTTGTTTTCTCGTTTGTCTTCTTTTGATCATACGTACTTTCAAGACCCGTGAGACTGGATGCACGCTGTCCCGCTCAGTTCTGTTTGGATCGTCATTGTGTATAAAACTAACCTGCTGCTGTTAAGGCATACCCAGACCGTGGAAGAGAGCCCTTTCTCCCAGACCTCCTGCATCAAACTCACACGTGTGGGGTCCTTATGAAAACTTACTCCCACATCCCCTTGCTTGGTGTGTTTGGCTTAGCAAGTTTACCTGAGACCCCGGTCAATTAAATTGGGGATCATCATTGTATGGGAATAATCTCGACTTCCCTGCTCATCAGTTAGTTGAGTGCCTGCTGAAACTCCTTGCCTCACCCTCCCTTGGGGGTTCTGCAGTGGTTGTTCAGCCAAGGGGGTGGGAAGAGTGGCAGAGATCTGTGTTTTCATTTGGCATCCCAGGTGCTTTTGACAGTCTTACCAGAGTGGGAAGGTCCGACGAGGCATCATATGACTGGGACTCTAGTCTTATTTCTGCCCCTTCCCAGCTCCATGATCTTGGGTAGGTTCGCCCTTTGAGCCTAAGTTTCCCCAACTGTAAAATGCAGGAGTAGGACGAGAGGACTTGAAATAGCCACAACAGTCTTTGCTTCTTTGAAATCCAGTGAGGGACTTGGTCCCTTCTTCTCATCCGTCCTTTGGTAGTTCCGGCATTTTTACACATCCAGAATCCTTCATTTATTTCAGATTTTGTTTCTCACGAGTGAGGACCACCAAATTGGGCTTAAAATGATTAGTCCTCCAGACAACATAAAAAGTGGTTATGTTAAATGAACCTAAAATCGTGTTCCCTTTTCTCTGCTAAAAGAATGAGTTTAATCTCCTTATTTTTATCTTTGAAGATGTTGAATGGCGCTCCTAGCCTTCGGCGGTTATCAGTGTGTCTGGAGCAGTACACGCGTTCCAGTCTTTCACAGCCAGGACTGTCTAAAACCTAATTTGGGGCCATGGCTAATAGAAGAGGGGATGACCTGTATCAGCCAAGGGGAGAAAAAGCATTTGCTTAGGATGAGGGAAAGATACAGTGAGAACCAAGGAAATCAATCCAGAAGCAATGGGCTTCATCTTTCCTACACTTTCGTTCCATTCTTCAAAACCTCAAAATTCTCCCCGCATTGAGGCCAGCTTCAGACTCTGGAGAACTCGAGTTACGCTGGCCCAAGGTTCCAAGCGTGGGCTCAACCAGTGGAAGTCTAAATAGGCTAGAATTGACGTAACTTTCCTTCAAAGAAAAGTTAGGTATTTTCGAATATTCGTGAAGCACTAGGCTCTATGCTAAGCTTGTTATGTGCAAGCCCTTATCTAATCCTCAAAACAACCCTTCAGAGTTCAGAGATTATTATTCCATATTTAGAAGAAGAAACTAAATACTTTAAAAAAGGTTACATAATGTGCTCAGAGTCGCAGAGCCAGAATTTGAATCCAGCCTAGTCTGATTATAGTACCCACATCCTTCATCCATTTTCACCGTGCTGTCTCTCTACAAAGTTGGGGGGCAACCTGCGAATAAGCATTGCACAAGCAGGTCCCCTCAATGTGTGGCGCATTGACATTCCTCTTAAGCCAGATACCCCTCCTGTGTCCACCAGGAAAACTCTTAGAGAGTAATTCTCTTCTGATAGTACAACATCAAAAAATTGTTTTAATTTGCCAGCCAAATTTTTAGTTGACCTTTGGAGTAAATTTCTCATCCTCCTTCTCTTTGCTTTTCATGGGATTCAGTTTATGAGGGAATGCTGGAATATATACTTGGCAATATTAAATGTTTGTATTGTCATATTATAATAATGAAAGGATGCCGTGAAAATTGATGGGGATGCTGAGCTCATGGAATGATGGCATAAAAAGTAATAAAGAATCTGAAGGCTTTTTGAAGGGCCGGTGTATTAAAAATGCAAGACAGCCCCTGTAGAGAGAGGACGTGGTTTCAATAGGTGTGAATGATTAGCTTTTTTGCCTTAAAGAATGAAAAGTGAATTTGGCAGGGTTTTTTTTTTTTCTTTAATTGTTAAAAAGGATTTGTGTTAGCGTTAGAGCTGCAACTGATACAGTAAAAAGCCAAAACCCATCCAAGAATGTATTATATGCTAGTTTGTACTAATAATCAGATAAAAACAGAAACTTGGGTTTTTGCCCTTCTTTCTGTAACCTCGTAACCACCTTTTATAATAAAGCAGAGCTAGGATGAGAGACTTGAGTTTAAGGCAAAATAAGGAACCTGGGTAATGGACAATGGACAATGAATTCTAAGTGATACTCTCATGGAAAAGTGAGAAAATGTCTCCCATGGCAGTGATCTCCAGGGGTTATGGATGTGGCTGTGTGTATAAACTCTAGGTATGTGTTTGTGACATGGTGTTACTACGTTTGAGCAGTAGAAGGTCAGCACGGTAGACATTTGGATGGAATACAGACGTGTGGATTCCTTTTGATGCTGGGAATTTGAATTTCCTTCTACTTGGTCTTGGTAATTGCTACATCGACAATGCTTACCTCCAAATTAAGTCACAGTTAATATTCATCAGAGTCTTAAGTAAATATCACCTCTCACCCTTTCATTCTTAATGTTCAGTATGGCAGACTACTTGTTTTTAAAACGAATTATATTTATATATATATATATACGTATATATATATATATACGTATATATATATATATACGTATATATATATATATATATATATGTATATATATATATATGCCTTCATTCCTTCTTGCCCCATGGTAACTTTTGAGACAAAACATTTTTTAAAAATCTAAGAATATTTTGGTTCTAACATCTAAAAACTTAGAACACATTTAAAAAAAAACACACAAATAACTGTAGAAAAATGCCATTGCTAACATTTAATTGTCCTAACTGAGCCACTTTGGAAAACTAAATTCCTTTAGCATTATGTGTTCAGAGCATCTTTGAGTTTGGCTGTTCAATAACTTACTAAAGAACAGAGGGTGAATAACATAAAGTGGCTCCTAATATGGTATCATTTTCATTTCCTGTTTGTGGAAAGATAAATGCTAACACTGTAAGGCTTTTTCCTTCTTCTTAATTTATTCCTCCCTGCACCACAAGGGAATAAAAAGGAAAAAAAAAAATCAAATGTGATATGGCTTGAGACTGAGTCATCCAGTTAAGATACGCCAAAAGCTTTTTCTCTTGCTTTTGTACCTTTTTCCTTCCCTCTCTCTGCCTTTGCCCAGATGCTGAAACACCCCTTTCTCTTAGAAAACACCTTTATTTACAAAATGTCTTATTTGACTTGAATTTTGGAATAATTCAGCTTACCAAAAATTGGGGTTTCCTTTTTTTCTTTTTCAAGAGTTTATCTTTAAATAATCTCTGTACCCACCATGGGGCTCAAACTTACAACTCCAAGATCAGGAGTCACATGCTCTACCAAGTGATCCAGCCAGGAACTCCCCAAAATTGGTATTTCAAAGATTTAAGGTTAATTATGTGACATAGAAGAAATGAGTCCCTCCCTAGTTCAAAGGCATTATTTTGGATAAGCGGTCTATAAAAGTGCTGTTCTAAGTAAGACTCTCTCTACACCCTTCTCTCGTGCTTGTTTTCTCCCCCCCCCCCCCCCCCCGCCCACTGTCTCTCTCTCTGTCACTCACTCATTCGTTACGTCTACATTTCCCCAAAATTCCACAGCCCTTCTCTTAGCTATACCTTTATCTTTTGGAACTGTACTTCCCACTTACTTTACAGAGGTAATTATTATCATGTCTGGTATTTTTGCCCAGAGCATCTTTGCCGTAGACCTCTTTGCTGCAGAGATTTTTACCACAGAACTAATTGTCCTAAAGCAATTTTGCCATAAGAGATTAAAAAAAAAAAAAAAAAAAGTAACTGGCTGACAGTTTGGTTTGACACTTTGGTTTCATTTCTCCACTGACAAAGTATTTCCATTTTTACATTTATATAATGTACAAATGTAAATCTTAACCCTCATGCTGGGGTGTACCATGGCACAGAGTTTTCAGCCCCCGTTTCCCATAGAACTTTGGAACATCTGTCACTGGACATGTGACAGTAGGCCGAGCACAGAGAACAGCGTAGAAGGCTTTCACAACATAGCACGGAGCTCAGTTACAAACATATATTCTAGTATTTAGAAACCCTTGCCTCTTCTAATGAAGGAAGAAATTTTAACGAGGGTGAATCAAAGCAACAAAAAACCGTGATACTGCGAAGAAAAGAGTTGGAAGTTAGGTGAAATGCCGAGGTAGAATCCACAAAAGAAAATCCGTTATTTGTGCTGTTGTTGCCACTATCTCCACTGTATCTTCTGAATGCGTCCCAAATATTTTTTTTAGTTCACAGGAGAATCCCTTTCATTTTGTTAACTCATTTGATGTGTGTTCCCTTATGCCCTTCTTCACCATCCCTCTCTTATTTGCCACGATTTTATCCTTTATGGTAAAATTGTCTTCTGGACGATCAGGTGTGCGGCCAGGATGCTGGTGGCAAAACTGTCTAGAAGCAATTATTTTATGTCCCCTTTGCCCAGGTGTCTTAAATTATCAAAACTATCACCATGTTAAAATGGTTGGAGGCACGTATAAAGAAAGTAGCATCCAGTGAATAGTATTTGAGGGCCTCCAATGTACATTTGATGAAAAACTTGGGTGCTGTCAGAAGGTAATGCTCTGTACAATGAGAAGACTTAAATTTTTGCTCAGATGGGACTAACACATAGTAGGTGCTCACATACTGAGGAAATGAATGATGAAGCTTGTTCTCCATGCCCTTGACCATAAGAACTTGTCATCTCCTGTAGCCCTGGGCTTGCCCGGCTAACACTGCTTCGCAGCACTGTGCTAATCCATGCCTGCCTGTTAAGAAAGGTGAAGTTAATTTTGCATAAACGTCCCCATGTGTCTGGGAGCTTTTCCACAACCACAAAAGATGAATTTATGAGTTTTAGCTACCTAGCTCATTTTCCTTTGGCTTCCTCATGAATAAGATTGGTTAATAGGCATGATTCACGTTTTTGTCTTTTAGCTGTCTGTGTTACATGGGACTCCTTGGTGCCAGCAGGTCTAGAACTTCCCAGTTAAAAGCTAATGCATCTTGTGTTGAGAAATCTCACACTGACACCTCCAGTTACTTCGAGTTTGGCAATGGTTGTGTAGATTTCAAAACGATTAAGCAATGAGAAAGATTTTGTCATGTGCAATGGTGCTATAGTTTAATTTGGAATATGTATCATTTTGGATGTTAAAATAGTAATGCATCTGTATTCAAAGAAATAACAGAGCACTTTCTTCCTACTAGCTTGCAAAAGACAAAGAGCGCCTGCAAGCCATGATGACCCATCTGCACGTGAAGTCAACAGAACCCAAAGCCGCCCCTCAGCCCGTAAGTACCGAGCTACACCAGGGGAAACTCCACACTGTTTCTTTGCTGCTTCCCCACCCCTAAGCATAGGAGGCAGGAAAACCTACTCTGGCAGCTGTTAGTATTGAAGGACATAAGTCAGTGGAGTGTTTCCGGTTACCTTCTATAAAGGGGGTGGTGTGCAGGGCATTTCACAACGTAGAGGATGATTCACATACGGTCTTTGGCCACGAGGCCCAACAACTCGCTCTTCGGGACAGATGATTGATGCTGTACCAGGGTACGAAAATATGATAGGTCGCCGGGAGGGGGAAAGGTCTTTCTAAATGGTGTGAACCCAGAAAGAAGACAGCCAGACCATGGAGTCAGAAGAAAAGGGCATTTCAGCCTGCATTAGCCAAGAGACTGCGGGTATGAGAAAGGGAGTGAGGGCCAGTGCAGTCTAACGGTCACAGAGGAAAGACATAAGAAATAGGAAGCACACTGTTGGAATAGCTGGAAGCTAAAATTGTGGAGGGCATCTAATGGTTATTAGAGAGTTAGAAGTGAATATTACTCTTTTGCAGTTAGGAGTTCCAACATGGTATGTTGAAATTACGTTTCACTTGTAGGAATCTCCTACTTCTTGCCTTGCTTCCTTTTCCTTAACCTTGAAGAGTGCCATCCGAGCACAGACAGTTAATATCTAAGCAGAAGGATGGTTTCTAAACCCCAAATCCTGTCTTGGGCCTCATTCCTTGCTATAAATTGATCTCTTTAACAGTTGTATTTCTCATATACTTATATTTCTAAAAATCTCCTTAGTAGCTTCTACTGATTATTCAAAATGGAGAGAGTGCTTTGCTTCTTGATTTTTAAGATTTGTAAAATTTAAAGGTACACTGCCTTTATTTGATTTTGCTTGGAGTCACTGTGTGAAAATTAATTGAGCGTTGACAATCTATAGTTAGTACCAGCAATTTTAATCAATATGCAATGATGCAGCGTAATGGCAAAGTATTGGTTTATCTGTTTTGACTGATTTTTTTCTATAAATAAAGCAAACATACACCCATATATGTATGATTTATGATGATAGAAATAAAACGGAGTCAGACTATTAACCCAGCAAATATGGTAGCCTGCCAAGATGCAGTTGGCAGACAAAATTAATGTCTGAAACAGAACACATTACTGAGATATAGGACATAAAATCATTAAACACTTTGTGCATCCATTTTTACTAGGAGAGAGCCCTTAGTTTCCGTGTTTTGCACTAAATGGCCATAGGACTGAATGTGTAGGCTACCAAAAAGAAAGGGAAACAAAAAAACCTAGGCCATTGGGTATAATGGGATGAGTAGTCACTTGTGCCATTTGTGTTGACTTCATCAGCCCCTTCTTGTAATCATAGGAGCCCAGTTTAGGAAGTTGGTAAGACCCGGAAATGACTTCATGGGGTTTTCCGGTGGGCACAGCCAACTGCTAAGGGAAACGATAGCCTTTGGAACTCTCATGAAGTCTTCAGGTGGCTTCTGTTTGGAATGGCTTTTTCCCCAGGATGAGGGGTATGGGTCTTTGAGCCTAGTAATAGGGGAGAGAATGGGATTATCTCCTACTTCCTCCATGGATTCAAAGCAATGATAGAATACTGTTTGGCCTCCGGACTCTGGGAGGGACTCATTTTGTATCATGGGGCTCTTTGGGAGGAGGAGGGATGAAAATGGAGAAGGATTTGTGAAACCCCATGGGGCGCTCCGTGAGTGCTGGGGCAGGGTGTTGGCAGAGAGGGCCATCCATCCAGGTAAGCCTGCATAGGCCCCAAAAGGACCCTTGGGAATCTCCATGAAGACCAGTGTGAAGCAGCCAGTAAACAGGGAAAAGCAGTCGTGGGGGAAATGCACTGGGGAGGAAGGTTTGTCTTGATTAGTATTAAAAAAATAAAAAAATGTTTTACATTCTAGAAAATTGTAACTTTGAAGGGGACCTCCTACTAAATTTATTTTTAACTGTTCTATTGAAAATTCTCTCCCACTAGTCAACATTATCTCTTAGTAGTTCAGCACAGTATTTCTTTATTAAAAGAAATAGGCACGAATATTTTTGACTGAAAAATTAATAGCTTTTGAATTCATACACAGCAGGTTTTCTTTTGCAAAGAAGTCCAATATCGCTGCACAGCACTTCTATAACCATTTATTTAGTGTCCAAGTCAAACCTTTGACAGCTAGAGCAGCGCTACAAGCCAATATAAAGAACTCCAAGATGTAAACCAACAATAGGCCGTCTGTGTGAGGTTTGCCATTGTCAAATACATAGATTGTTTGGATTAGTTTATGTAAATGTACTGTTGTATTACCCTTTGAAAAAAAAAAGATCACATTTGTGTATGAAAAGTGGTTCCCTTCACAGGCAGCATTATAAATTCCTTATCCTTTAACTTACATGTAAGAAGTAAAAATTGGTGCCTGACAAGCAGATATTGCGTGACACTCTGTTGCTGGAGTGAACCTGCCTTCTTTTCATTTATTGGAAAATAGAAAATTTTATTACAGATACCATCTTATAAATCAGGAATTATTAAAATACGTATAGGTGAGGCATTGGGAAATTAATTATAAAAGGTAGACGTGTAGTGTTCTGCATAGATTTCTCACTTCCTTGCCAAAAAGGGGCGGGGGAGGCACAGGCGTTTCGCAAACCCTTGGTTCTTTCAACTTGAGGGATACGGAGCTATCTGATGATCGATTCTCAGGTGCAAAATATTCCTTTTCCCTGCAATTAATTTATTCCACCTTAAATAATAGAATGCACCGTGTATCCTTCTAGAATCTTTGATTTGAAATAAGCAGTCGTCAGGATTCAGATCTAACCATAGATGGGGACTTTCATGTTACAGCCTTGCCAGTAAGTTGATGAAGTTTTTTTTTTTTTCTTTTTTCCGTTTCTGTTTAAAAGGAACTGCATGTTTATTTTAAAATTCTTAGTCACTAAGTGATAGAATGCTTTGCTGTAAACGTTGCTTTTCACTGAATGCCATTTGGGTGGTACATGTCATTTGTTGTATCCAGTCATCCAACCGGTCGCTGTTGCACTGCATCAGAGAAACTGCCACAACCTTCTTGGATTGTTCTTACCTCCGCTCAGACACGTTCCCCGGACCCTGTTGCGGAACCCGTCTTCCCCTGTGGGTAGTTGGAGGATATGCTCACCTCTGGACAGTCTCGAGTGTTTAGACCTGGCTCTAAGCTCATCCCACACCGGGACGTGCATAGGTGAGCTGGAGGAGGAGTGCCCGGCGTTCCTTTTCCTCGGACACCTTCAGTGGCACCTCTTCCTGCTTTGCCATAAAATCCTTTAGACCAGAAAAGAGCTCTCCTTTAGTAATTTATACCCAGGGCTCCCACGGCCTGTTACGTTTGGAAAGGGAATTCCTGCACTTAAAGCCCAGCTATTTTATCAACAAGTATTTATGAAGTAAGCTGCTAAAAGCATAGAGCCCCCTCCCTGCCACCGAGGTGTTTGGAGTCTTGTGGGACAAGCTAACAACCACACACACCCACAGCATGAATTGTGCCCCGTGTCGTTAGAACGGCTCACCTACATCGGGGATTGAGACAGTCTTCAAAAGGAAGCAACGGAAAGGAGTCCCATCAGCGATTCTTTCCTTGGGTTCGGAGTAGGGGCGTGTGTGTCTGTGAGGAAGGCGACTGGGAGAGGAAGGCATGTCACGGGATCAGTGTGGAGGAAGCAAAGGGCCAGCCAACATCAGATAAAATAGGCTTTCCATTTTTTAATTTATTTTGTCAGCTTTTGATTTTATTAAGGCTGGGCCCGGCGTGGAAAAGGATATGTAAAAGTTTCCCAGAGCGGCCGTATATTCTAGCAGTTGGGTAGGCACGGCGGGAAAAGCCTTTCTTGACATGAGTTTTAAAAGATTCTTCTCCTTTCCTTGTGAAGAGAAGCAAAAAACCCAACAGTAGTAAACTACCCTGATGAGACTGATGGCTATTCTTCTGTTCCAGACTCAGTAACATTCTCAAAGTAAACACCAGAGTGGATTGCTTGGGGGTTCGTGTCTCCACGCTTGCTCCATGGAGAATTTGCTGAGCTGTTTATTTCCTTGGAGGGAAGCTTAACTCAGAGGACAAAACAATAACAACAAAAGAAGCATATCTGTGTTAGGACTTTATTAAGTTGTTAAGGATTTTTTTTTTTTTTTAAGACTTCCCTCTCATAATGTCAGGAGAATCCTGTAAATCGTATTTTATAATACTGAGGACACAAGAGGGACACATTACTTCAGGGTATTCCTGCACACCAGAAAACAACTCCTGATGCTGGAAAAACCACATTCCTTCAGATTTGGTGGGCAAGTAATTATAGCGTAGGTAGTAGATCCTTCTTTATGAAAATGTTATAAAACACTTACAGGAACTTGGATATTTGAAGCAAAATGCAGTATTACATTTTCCTTTTTATGCATTCTCTTTTCCTCCAACCATAGCAATTAGGACTGTTATGAAATAGTTTTTAGCTGCTATAAAAACAAAGTGTCCCCCCCCCCTCCCGCCACACACACACACACACATCTGAAAAAGGGGTCTTTTAAGTCCTGAAGAAATGGCTGATCCTTTGGGCTGCTTGCAGCCTTGCTTTAGGGCTAGAGAAACAATATTAGGCAGCCATAAAAGATTCTCTAGCACAACACACACAAGCTATTTTTATATACTGTGTTTCATGAAGCCCTCCCTGCCCGTCCCCACCTCTGTACCATCACTTTCTCATTCACCGCCCTCTGCCAGTGCCTGGCCCAGTGCAGTAGCTGGGACACCAAACCAAAGCTTCCCATGCCGTGTCCTAGCCGCCCCACGGACGCCCCTTAGGCCTCAGGAAGGCGGGCCCGACCGCCAGCCTTTCGCGTCTAGAAACACTGTGCAGTTTAAAGCAGGCCTCCAGCCTGCTCAGGACCGTAAAACAAGAGCAGAAAAACGAGTTCTGTGAGCCTCAAAGTCTCTACTAAGCAGCTAGGTCCCCTGGTGTTTGGGTTTCAGGTCTGCCTTTTGTTCTCCGAATCTGTTTTCATGTGAGGCAAGAGCACAAACAAAAATAAAAATGAGTTCTTATGGGAATACTTACAACAAGTCTGTTTCTGTCCGGGGTTTACATCAGTGGTTTGTTTATTTTTTAAAAATGTGAGTGACTCATCATCTTTAAAAGAAGAGAGGAGGTTACTGTTTAAAAACTCGAGATTAATCTTTGAGAAAAGGGCTCAGTAGAGTAGCAGGCAGCTGACAGAGTCCCAGTAGTCGGGATGGGTAAGCTTCCCAGGATAGTCCTTGTGGAAGTGAGCTGGGGGGAAAGCCGGTGGTCGAGAGCCCACGTGCATTTAAAACAGAAAATCCTCCAGCTAGTTCAAGTGACGTAAGAATTTAACTTCTGGCCAGACCCTCAAAGCAATTATCTTTGCCGAAGTCATCACATGACGGAAACTTGCCATGTAGAAAATATGAGAGTTACTAACTTTTCTAAACATAGCAACTTCTTTTGAAATAGAAAATGGACACAATAAGAAAAATAGGAAAAGAAACCCTCCCTGCCTCCCAGTTGGATCCCTTCCTGCTCCATGCCCCAGAAAAAATAAATAAAAAATAATCTCTTAAAACCTTAACTACGATCAGAAACACGAAGCGCATATGCTTTCATTTCTAATTGATGATTATATTAAGATTTAATAGTTTACAATTAAGATGAATATTTCAAGATTATAGCAAAACCCACACCATTCCCGATTTGCTCTTCTAAGATGGTAATTTTTCTTTTTCTTTCTGTGGGTGTGTGTGTGTGTGTGTGTCCACTGTTTTCAGAGACCTTAATTAAAAGAGCAGGTTTGGTTTGAACACAGAGCCTGTTTTGAATCCTTCCCCCCCCCATCTTGTCTCTCCCTCGTGACCTTCCTCCCCGAAGATGGTTTCTCCTCAAGACAAGCATGTGATCATCAAACAGAAGTTTAAAAGTTAACAAACTTCTATAGCAGTTGACAAGGTTGACATTTCATTAACTTGTTGGTTCAGCCTTCAAATGATTTCACGAGGCGAAGCACCCCCTGTTTGGAGTTTACAGCTTTTTGTTCTTCCTTCCCTCACAGACTACAGTCATGTTTAATTTGGAATCTGGGCTCCTTTGGCAAATTAGCAATTAGAACAATTTTGTGGGAATATGTATATGTGTCATTAGTTTTCCTGCAAATTAATAGCAAGGGCAGAGGTCGGGCAGAAATTTTCCACTTGACTGCCGTTCCTCTATTGAGACTTGGCACTTGGTTGTGGAATGGCCACAGCTGCTCTCAGCCACCCTCTTCCTGGAGGAACTGTCTTTTAATTAGTTTACCTCACAGCCATCATTACAAATATTACTGCCTCCCCTCCTTGAAGTAAAATTACTGTTTCTACAAAATATTCCAGTGACATCTTGCACCACCTCACATTGGTGGTGGGGTCACTCGAATACAGCATTTAATCATTAGATCACCTCCGTCCGCGTCTCCTAATTAGAACCCTTACAATACATTTTTATCTGGTAATTAGCTGAGATTGGCTGCTTCCTCTGTGGCTTATTAGAGACAGCCCAGCAGTGGGTGTGAATCACGGTGTCATTTGTCAAGCCTGGTAAGCCCCCTCTCTGCTCTCTTCTGGCTTGTGTTTATTTCCATTTGCTACCTGTGCTCAACAGCCTCCAGAAAACGCTACTGCCTATGTCTTTGTGGGTTGTGCTCACCCTGGAGGGATTTTATTTTGCACTGTTGCTTTTTGGGTACAAGCAGGCCAGGTGTTAAGACCTGTGGTAAAAGCCACAGATGTCCGGTTCTTTTCACATTTTATGACACAGTACCATGTGACTTGTCTGATCTACATGAGTGAGCACCAGAGGATGGATTCGTACTTGCTGAATGTTTACGTGAGTTTTGAGTTTTTGGAGTGGAGTGTACTTGGTGCCCTTCCTCACCAAACGGGACAGGAGCAGGCACAGTTCTCGAGGCCGTGGGGTTTCTCATTTTCATTGCGTGTTTAAGAAAGTGACGGTGTTGAGGGGTACCGTTCTTAAATGGAAAAGGAAAGCCAAAAGTACAATTACTCTCAGAATCGCTTTACGGTTGTTACGCACACTTTCCCTTGAATAGCGTCTGTATTTGATGGTAAGCTCTTCAGGGGCAGCAGTTAAATGTTCTATCCCTGTTTTTGTCATTTCTCTTCCAGATGCCTTCTGTTGGCTCAGTGATATTTATTGAATGTCATTTATAGGCGGGGATTAAAGCTATTCACTGAATCTTTTCCAAAAATAAGCATACAGAAAAATGAAACAGGCTAGTGTTTATTTTTCCCATTAACTGGGCCTGGCATCACAAGCGTGTGTCTGACTTTCGGTTCAGGTTCAGGATAGAGGCAAGTTATTTCATCGATCAACAGCCTCAGTTTGCTCACCTGCAAAATGTTGGCTAATAACATCTCACTTACTGGTGATGGTATGAGACCTCAGTGAAATCATGCAGCGGCAGGTAATTTACAACAGTGGTTTCTACAAATGGTATCCATGACTTTCCAGGGTGTTTGGCTATTCTTACATCCAGCAGCATCTGAATTTTAAAAGCTGTATATTTATGAGCAGTAGCCTTTGAGGCACTAATTTCCTTGACCCGTTGCTTGGGCTGATGCTTATACACACTGTTGCTGTACTTGGTCAGTGATTAAGGCCCAAGGCAAAGAGGAGGTCAGCCCCAACCTTCCCCCTTGGCTTCTCAACTCCACTCCATCCCATGGCTGCTCCTCCGAACTGTAAGCACTTAGTCTGCAAATGCGTGTCACCAAGTCAGGTTTCCAGCACTCATAAAAAAGCAGCTCCCAGCATTGGCCCAGCTTGCCGGGGGGCGGGGGCGGGGGGGGGGGAGTTAAGGGCAGTGTCCTCTCCATAGCTTGCTTTCCTCAGGCATGGGGGTTGGGAGAAGGGTCTGGCGTTAGCAGAGTCAGCATTTCAAGAGGGGAGTTACAAAGCCAAGCACAAGTACAGGCTTGCAACCCAGTATTCCTTTCACAGTACCATGTGTACATTTTTCAATTAATATTTACCTAACGACATTTGATCCTTCTTTTCTTCACATCACTCGTCTTTATTTCGTTGTGCTTTTTTATGGAACCACCCTAAACATACGGGAGGCGTTCTCATGGCTTTTTTTTCATTACCAGAGGATGGTAGGTTGAGTCTTCTCAACAAATTCGAACTTTTCATAGGCTCTTTATGAATCCGGAGGAATCTCATGTTTAATACCTTGTACAAATAATGCCTTGTCCATCTGCAATGGTGAAATACTTATGTTGTTAAATGATTCGAAATGGCGGTTTGAGAAAACATTACCAAATAAGCCTACTTTGCGTGGGTTTCTTGGATTGGAGGCTGGCTAGAAGTATCTGAGATAGCAATTATGTGTAAATGGTAATATGTTGAAAATAACCACGTTCTTTATCATAGCCAGACTTACATTTCTGGGAGAACAAATTGTGGGCAAGTGGGACAAGCCCTTTTCTTCAATGTTATTAAGAGAAGCACTTCAAGGTGAAGTCTAAATGGAAGGAAGGAGTAAGTACTCCTTCATTTTCCTGTATACTCCTTCAAATAAATAAACCCCTTTTCCTGACCTGATGCTATAGATTCGATGACATTCCTGAACATATGAAATCTGAAGAAAAGTTTTTAGTTTCCGATCTTTTTGTATGTCATTTTTTTTAATTAACAGATTCCAGTCGTACATTTATTAGAGTTTAGTGAAGATTACCCATAAAGCTTTCAAAGATTAGTCTCTGCCAACTGATGTAACTAAATGCTGGTTTACTGGATCAGTGCCATTCTTTTTAATGAGTCATAATAGGCCAGACATCTTTGTGATGGCTCCCTCCCTGAAGTTACATTATGAAGTAGCCTATCACTGTACCAGCCAGTGTGGTAGCCACTGGCTGCATGTGGCTATCTAAATAAAAGTTTAGGGGCACCTTGGGTGGCTCTGTCTATTCCACGTCTGACTCTTGGTTTTTTTGGCTTAGATCACCATCTCACGGTTTGTGAGCTCGAGCCCCACATTGGGCTCTGTGCTGACAGCGCAGAGCCCGCTTGGGATTCTCTGTCTCCCTCTCTCTCTGCCCCTCCCCTGCTCACTCTCCCCGTCTCTCTCAAAATAAATATTTTAAGTTTAGTTGTAATAAAAATGAAGCAAAAACAGTTCCACACTAGCAGCAGCCCTTTGCAAAAAGTGCTGTTTGGAGAGCTCAGGTCTAGCCCAGCGTATCCCAAGAGGTGGCTTCTGCAACGTTGGGGTTCAGCGGGTGCTACCAGAACTCCATCTCCCTGTGTGCCGTCTGCCAAGCACAGCATGCTACTCAGGAGGGTTCAAAAGCACAAGTACTACAAAGACGGTTCTTGATGACTGAAGAAATGTTTTGACCCCGAACTTGTCAGACTCACTGGGCTAGATAACCCCTTTCTGCAAACACTCATCTATAACTGTCTTTGGAGAACACCTGTGTTTCCACGGGCCCATATCCTTTGGACCTGGCCAGAGGTATTTTCAACTACTCAGTGGACTCGCCTCCTATTCCAGTTGATTAGAGAAGGAAAAGTAGCCAGGCATTTCCTGTGTTACTCCTGCTGGATTTCAGATGCCTTCTTGCTCACCGTTTTTTTTGCAAAGGTCTTCTAAGGATTATTCTTGTCCTCACAGCTGAATCTGGTATCAAGCGTCACACTCTCCAAGTCTGCATCAGAGGCTTCTCCACAGAGCTTACCTCATACTCCAACGACCCCAACCGCCCCCATCACTCCTGTCACCCAAGGCCCCTCCGTCATCACCACCACCAGCATGCATACGGTGGGACCCATCCGCAGGCGGTACTCAGACAAATACAACGTGCCCATTTCTTCAGGTAGATACTCCATCTGTGCCTCCTGTAGAATTGTAACATGCAGTTCTTGTAGACCAGCCTCTCTTTAAAAAGTGATAATTAATAGGACAATGATTCTTATTTAGCAGATATCGCGCAGAACCAAGAGTTTTATAAGAACGCAGAAGTTAGACCACCATTTACATACGCATCTTTAATTAGGCAGGTAAGTAAATAACACAGTATGTGAAATTCTAGCAAAAGGTATACATGTGCATGGATATATTATATTGATGAAGTAGATTTAAAACCGTTTAGTATGCAGGCATGCTAAAACCTTTTCTATAAGGTTTTTTAAAACTGCAATATATAACATAATTGCTTTTGATTAAGTATTACAATACGATGTGATTATTAGGAAATTCATTTCACACAACAGTGAAAATGAGCCTGTTTAAAGATGGCAAGTCAATTATCACAAGCTACAGTAATCTCTGATCCCTAGAATTAATCTGAGCTCTAAATAATTACTGAGCTTTAATCAGCTAGTGAAATGTTTTGCATTTCTCTTTGATTCTGCTTTATGAATGACTAATAAATTAATATTTCTGTACGGAAACAGAAATAAAAACTCAAAACAATTAGATAATTCCATTTTGAATTTTGCTATTGAACTGTTAAATACAACCATTAATCTTAGATCATTTTGTGAAACCTTTCTTGGGCTTTAGCTCTGAATCATGGTCATTTTATATTTTCAAGAAACTGTATAATGACGATTCTGCTGATTTGGTCATAAATTATCTTCTTTTGTCACTTTTGCTTCACAGGCCATTCTCGAATCTCCAGAAAAGCAGCTAACACTAAATGAAATCTATAACTGGTTCACACGAATGTTTGCTTATTTTCGACGCAATGCTGCCACGTGGAAGGTAAGCTTTCTCACAGGCCTGTTTAGGCTTGGATCTTACCTTTTTTCTTTTCTTTTTTTTAATTAACATTTTTTTAAGCTTATTTATTTTGAGAGCGCGAGCTCGAGTCGGGGAGGGACAGAGAGAGAATCCCAAGCAGGCTGTGTGCTTTCAGCACAAGCCCAACCCCGGGCTGGATCCCACAAACCATGAGATCATGACCTGAGCCCTGATCAACAGTCCCACGCTTAACCGAGTGAGCCAATCAGGCGCCCCGGAACTTTCCATTTATAAACGACTTTGTTGTAAGATACATGAGTATTGTTTTCATACACACAGAGTCAGAGTTATGGGAGTATTTTAGTGAGCAGATAGTTTATTGGGATTAAAATGCTCAGACAGAAGACTCCTATTACATTGGCATCAGATTTTGGATGGACCAGCCAGTAAAATCATTTCTGTCTGATTGTTACTGTGTAAGGGAAAAAGAATAGAGGACACTGTTGGCCCGATGTTGAGGTTGTCCTGTTATTTAAACAAACCTCATGCTTTTCAGTCTTAAGCCTCCACCAGAATTTTCTGAGATACACAGCTTCTTTTTTTTTTTTTTTAACCTGGGGAACTAAGACAGACTTCACATAACCTTAACAGGTTTGAGTCAGAAAAACAAACAAACAAAAATTTTTAAAAAGCTCCTTACTGTAATTAGTAGAGAAAGCTACACAATCTAAGTAGTAGCACTATATATAGGAGTCATTACAGGAAAGCAAAATACATTATTAAGGTTTTGGATTTAGTTCCTTTTTTTTTTCTTTTTTGCATCAAACTATTAATCAGAGATTCATAGATACTCTGAAAAATTGTGTACCTTCACTCTAACACCAAACATCTGTTTGCTGTAAAACAGATCAAATTCCTCAGCTCCACGGGGAATGCCCTAACAAGGCTGGAGGGTCACATGACATACGTCATTTCTAGTTGGGTCATTTTCTGCTGTATTCAATGAAGCCCTCACAAATTTTTGAATTTTACCTCTCAATTTCTTGGTTCAAATGTTCCTGCTATAGAAGAGGGCCAGTCCCATGTCCCAATTTTTTTGCTCTTTGGCTACCTAGAATTCTCAGAATGCCCCAATTCCACCACAGTTTGGAACATTTAAAATGCACATATCTTAGGATACTGTACGTCCTCATAAATATGATAGGGATTAATGTTAGGGTGCAAAGGAAATTCGCTTTGCTACTTTTTAAATTTTAGATAGGACAAAAACAAAAACAGAAAACATGTTTCCTCTGTTATGTTCTTGGTAAGTTAGCATTTTAAAAGAAAATGAATATAACCATAGAATTAATTTATCAACCTTACCCAGCCCTGCATATCTATTATGGCTTGAAGTGTCCTTTTTCATTCCCTTAAAACACTTGGGTGCTGAAGGAGACCCCTGTTCAAGATCTTACCCTTTCTTCCTCAGCCCTCCTTAGGGGATAAAATCCAGAGTATCTTTAGCTATGAATGCTTTCAAAATACAGGAAGCATAAGCATGAAGCAGACATTTTCTTCAAATTGCCTTTTTTAAATAGCAAATGATCAAATTTAAAAATAATTACTAGTTGTGAATATGAAATTTAGGCTCAGATCTACAGCTTTAACTTTTTCATTTTTGCAAACTGCAGGAAAAAGTGCCATCAGTATGAACAATCCTAGATAAAGTACCAAATGATTCATCTTATTTGTATTGTAATCTTAAAAGATGAAATGCCCAGTTTAAATTGTGACTGAAAGGGGCTTACTCATCTTTTTGGGAAACTGGATTTCTGGATATTTTTGCAGAGCTGTACAGTCTTGGAAAACAAACCTTAAGTTTGAGTTTATATCATACATGGCTATATGCTTGAGACAGATCAATAGCAATCCTTCTGGCAGATGTGGTTTCTTTAGATCTTTTGCAGGGCTAAACATTTCGATGCTTATTTTAAAATATTAGACAATGATAAGGTTGAGGGGAAATGTTGATTTTTTTCCCCCAATTATGTCTTCAATGTGTATACATGATCTGTGTGGGATTTTTAAAAAGAAAACTTGGGTTTATTTTAAATCTCCTTAGTATTATTGTTTTAGGAGGTAAGAGGAGATCCTTAGTATCCCTCTCCTGTGCCTTAATACAGTATAAAAAAGAAAAAGTTTCTTGAAAGAGATTTTTTTTCCCATATAACATGAGATAAAATTTCAGCGATTTTTCTTTTGTTTTGTTACACAAACCTATCCCACCAATTAGAACCGGAAGTGTCCTTCCATAATCAGCTGGATGTTTTGAACCTCCCCCCATTATGCTGGCATTGCTCAAAAACTCTGAGAGTTTATCCCGTGGATTCCCCTTGTGAGTAGTTGATGACTTAGCTGTGAAAGAAAACTTGTCTCCGTATCTTTGAATCTGCCGTAACGAAAAAGAAAAATCCTATCTAGTTGGACCCCTCACAGAGTCACCAGTGGTGATTACCTACGCCTTGAAACACTTCTCCGTGTGTTTGGAGAGGAAGTACTGTGGGTAGCACCAGAGGCGGCATGCAGGACGTTTGAGCAACGGCAGCATCATTGGAAGGGAGTGGCGGTACTACGAGGCAGGGGAGATGGGATTTGTGCGTCCCCTCTTCACGCCACAGTGGTCACCCCGCTTCTTCCCTGTAGGAAGAAAGTTTTGAGTAAACGACATGGGTCTTTCTGCAATGTCCTCTTGTCTCACTTTGAGTCTAAGTCACTAAGTTCAACCAAGAAGGTCACAGACATGAAGCTGTGCTTCCTACTGGCCCCATTACGGGTTGTGCATTTCAAAGGAAAGATGAGCTGTTGAGATCCTCCTTTCTGGTGGAGTTTAGACGTCAAGGGTCTCAGTTAAGAAGGCTCTTAGAAGTGACTTTTAACCTTAAGAAAGAAACACGGTGGGGGGAATATAGAAATATGTATCTTTAGGAACCATCAGCTTCAGCAGTATTCTCTTTTTGCCATTGAGAGTTTGACTCAAGTCTTCCTCTGGCGTTTTCTGTTAATTAAGATAATTGCCCCTAGCAAGAGCCAAGTTTGTATATATTCCGGAAGGTAAGACATAGTCTGATGATGGATACTGATGCATTGGGGCTCATGTCATTCCCTTATCCTGTCACCCCCATGAGGCAGTGCTCTCAATGGCAAAATCCAATTGAGATAAATCTGACGAAACCCACAGAAGGTACTAAAGCCAAAATATTGAAGAACAAAAAAGAACCAGGACGAAACGTATTCAACAATATTATCACCTTGCACGATTTTTTTTTTCCAATACCGTTTTTTACGGGAGAGAAGTGGGCTTAAAGGGGACAGTTTTATGCTTTTACATGTTTATTTTGAAGTGACATTAACAATATTTTCAGATTTTTACTGTGAAACCTATTTTGGGCTGATATGCATATTAACTATTTCTTCTGGTTCACTACTACCAGAGACTAAATTTAAATGCCAAAGTATAATTAAGTGGTAATTTTGGTGTTTTTTTGTTGTTGTTTTTTTTTTTTTTTTATTTCTCCTTTTGGAAAAGGCATCCTTCACCACAAGAAGGTCGTCCACGGGGGTGGTAGCTACAGGTCTTGGGGACGGTTTTACAAATGCGGACTGTGAGGCTGAATGTACTGCTGTTTTTGGAGTCTTTTCTTATAGAAAATGTAAATGTTCTCTCTTTTATACTTGCTGCAGAATGCAGTGCGTCATAATCTTAGTCTTCACAAGTGTTTTGTGCGAGTAGAAAACGTTAAAGGGGCAGTATGGACAGTGGATGAAGTAGAATTCCAAAAACGAAGGCCACAAAAGATCAGTGGGTACGTCCACCATGTTTGAACTTCTTAGCCTAGCTCGGATTGTGCTAACAAGTGCAAAGTAGAGGCTTTTGGCTGCTAGATGGTGTTAGACCAAAGAACTGGTTCCACGTTGTCTCAATTAAGGGAAGCAAAAAAGCATTTCATCCCTCCTGTTTTGTATACCCACCAGTCCCCCCGCCCTGCTTGCCGGTCTTTGTTACATCACACGCTAGTAGCTTTTAGGTGGCAATGCATATTAACCCTCACAAACCATTGGCTTATGCTTATTGCATTTTATTTTCTTTTTCCTGTTCCCTGTATTGGATGTCTGTTCTGCCCCCCCAACCCCGTCTCCTTTTGTTGCCACTTCATCTCCTTTGCTGCTGCTCCTATCCCAGGGTGCCATTCGCACCAACCTCTCACTGCATAAGTGCTTTATCAGAGTAGAGGATGAGTTTGGGTCCTTTTGGACAGTTGATGATGAAGAGTTTAAACGTGGCCGCCATATTCAACGAGGCCGTCCTCGCAAATACTGCCCCGATGAAAACTTTGACGAGCTTGTCGCACAGTAAGAGCCTTTACTTGCTTTTGTTTTTTTTTTCTGCTGTTGCTTTGGCTTTGCATGGTTGACTCATCCCATGTAGTTTTGCATTTCACCAAGTAGCGGTGCCACGGCTTTCTGCAATGGAACTAAATTGTGTGATTTGTACATGTATTTCTCTTGTTTCTCTTTGCAACACCAGTGCCTTGAATAATGCTTTTTGACGTCTTTAATGCAAACAGATATTGGTTGTATTTTGATTCAGCAGCTTACGGGGACCCTTTAAACCCAAATACTGTGGCGTGAAAGTCATTCTTCCAAGTAAAAAAAGGCAGCTTTTATTTAGAGTTCAAATATGTCTTTAACCGGGTAAATTTCTTGTTACTTGCTCATTCAGTGTAATAATGTAACTGAAGTGAAATGAATCATTAGAAATCAATAACAGCAAATACACTTCCTTTAAAGGCCAGTCATAAATCTGGGTGACTTCCTACTGGAAGCCACACTTTCCCTTCAGCGTGTCCTGATACTCAGCTAGAGATTTTTTTCCAATGGCCTCTTGTCTTCCTTTGATGAAAGGACGACACGGCGTGACCTATCAAGAAAGATTTCGTCCCAGCCTTCGTCCTTACTTAGGAACAATCCTTCCCTGTCCTGCTGTCCATCTTCGTTTAGCACTAAATGTGCCTGGGAGGGAGATCATGCCCTTCCTCCTGTGGTCGATCTGGAGTTCAAGTCACAGAGAGGATTAAGAGTCAAGATTCTTCTCCCTGACTCCCATCTCACTGGCCTCCCCTAGCCCGACGCCCCAGAGCTTCTGCCTTTCTTTGGCACTCATGGCAGCTACTAAAACTTGGTAGAGAACCGTCCATATTTGGTGAGAAAAAAATTCACCAGCGGAGGGGCTGGTCTAACTTCAACCAGAATCATGCACCCAGGTTCCCGGAAGCGCAAGGTCCTACCCAGAGGTGTTCACATACACCGGCCCCATACTAAAGCCAGGGGGCTGGGGACAAGACCTACCTTTTCTTGGGTTTTGTTAAGGGGGGAAATTTCTGATTTAGAAATCAGGATACCAGCAAGCGTAAGATCAAACTTAGCTAGGAACTCAGGGGAGGATTGCGTTTAACTTTGAGTTTTTATCTTTTTCTTATGCAGTAACCCTTCCCTTATTAAAAACATGCAAAGCAGCCACGCCTACTGCACACCTCTCAATGCAGCTTTACAGGTAAGATTAATGGTCGTCCCGAATATGCGGCAGAGGCCCGTGTCTCCCCCACTCATTTCAAAATATATTAGCCTCGCTCTAATTAGATATTAAATTTTAATTCCGTTAAACTTTTTTCTTAAGTGCACAAAGCATCGTACTCCCTGGAGGCAAACACATTGGGCTGTTTCAGCATTAGCAGGATGCTTAGCATTTTGAATATTGTGGCAAAAAAATTAAAAGTTCACTTATTAATATTTATCAGCAGTATCATAATTTCCATCCTCTTATTTCAGAATTTCACTTGAGGCAAAAATACCACAAGTGTAATTACTCTAGCACAGCTATTAATGTGCTGGATGATAGGCCACTGGATCACATGACCTTCTATTGTTCACGGGTTTAAAGAGAAAGCAGAGCTTTTTATTTCTTCTTCTCAAGTCTATTTCCGCATCTTTAGTCCATCGCGGGGGCAGGGGAAGAGATCCAGGTTTGGTTCACTTGGTACAAGTACACGGTTTCTGTTTGAACTAGAGAGGTGTTGGGGAAAACTCTTTACGTTTCCAGCAGATTGCTCAACATTACATAATAAGCACACGGAATGTTTGTTTCCTACTGACAAACCAAGCACTCATTACATAACCAGCATTACCGGGGGATGAAGACACCGGCGTTGGGCAGGAATGAGCTTACCCCCCCCACCCCCCCAGATACGAGTAACCAAGGCTGCCCAGCCTTCTATCTGTGGCGTTTCTCAGTGGTCCAGGTTGAGTTTGACCCTCCCTCGACTATTCTAGAAGACGCGCCAAGGGAGCCTTGCTAACTTTCAAGACATTTTCTCTAGATAGATTGGACATATATAATCCAGTGGGGCTTTATCACCCCGATGTGTCGTGCCCCTCCAGAAGGCTGTATTACACAGATGCAACCATTTGCTGAGAACGAGAGTGTGAAAAAGGCTCCTTGAGGGAGAAGGGGAGAGAATGAAAAATTGTTGAGATACTTGACGTTACACGAACAGAGTGCAGTGCAGAGGAGACCAGGACAGACACCCCGTTGTCACTACTCCCTGCACAGATGTTTACTGAGCTCCTAACCTGCAACCTCCGTAATCAGGACAGGCTCACAGCTCCCGACATTAAATGATACACCATTAACGCGGTTTCCTTTCAGGGGCAAATTCACTGAACTTAGCTTTTCAGTAATTATATTTATTTATTTTTAGCCCGAACCAACTTTACTAGGAGGAACTACTTTCTGAGTTTCTGTTAATTACTTGTAGTTTACACAGTAACTTTAGAAAAGCAAATGAGCGCACGCTTAGATGCCGCCACTGTAAATACCATTCATTAGGAACTTATTTTCCCTGGAGCCTTGTGAAGTGTGAATTTAAAGGCTGCTCTATCTGGGAGAGTATTAAGATTACAAGCACATTTTACATTCATGAGGCGGAAAGGAAAGAAAAAAAAAAACGCAGTGATCCTCTGGATTCTCTTAACTATGTGAGTAATTTGAATTAGTATGCCTTATCATGACAGACCTGTTCACGTTTCATCTCCAAAACATTGGTTTTTGGCATCCTCTCTACCCTTTCTCTACTTCCAGCAGTAGCCTCAAACTGTCCTGCACTTTTCCAAGCACACTTTGTTTGCATAAGGAGGTGAGGTGAATACATTGATAAAAATTCACGATTTGCCGAATGGATCTTTTTTTCCTCTGCTCTAGGAGTTTGGATCCATGGTCAGTAGACAGTCTCAGGTCACTTTCTGCTGGGCACATTGAATCAGGATTCTACCAGCAGCCTTTCCTGCCCATGATTGCCCATTTACATTTTTCAAGACAAGTAAAAATAATAGTGGAACAACATCTTAAAAAGATTACTAGAGCAACATAATGCATGATATACAATATATAAAATAGGACAGCAGAATCCACTACAGAAATAAAACATTGGACGTGAGACAGATTGCATTATGCTCTGAAAAAGTGAAGTAACTAAGGGTAACCGTAAAGCTTCTTATTTATAGACTGCCTTTCCCCCGAGGATCTTAGCATGGTTCATGTTCCAGGAGCAGTGGTACCTACAGACTTCTGCCCCATTACTTGAGCACCTGAGTTCTGTTTTGTGTGTGTGTGTGTTTTTTTTGGCAGAGGTGTTTGATATGAAACCACATACCGTACACAGGACCATTATATGATTAAGTCCATTATAAAAATTGTAACCCACCTGCTTCCACTGAGGCATCAGCTACAAAAAACAACCACTTTGTAACACATAAGCAGTTGGTAGAAAATGTTTCTAACTTGGGGGGGGGGGGTTTGATCACTCAGTCCACAAAGAATGTACAAGAAGCTCTGCATATCAGGCACCAGCTTCTCTTTGCTGCCCACTTGATCATTATCATAAAGGTTATTAATGCTGGTTTTCTTCACTTACATCTTTTTTGTCTCACCACCAAGGGATCAATACAAGTGCCTGCCTTTTGGATGCCTTTCACTGCTGTGGCTGTTGGGCCCCAGCCCAACATTTTAATGACCTTCACCTAGAACACTTTGAGAGCCAAGGAGAACAGATCATCTTAAGAAGGTTGCTCTGTCCGTAGGGTGACCAGCTTCTCCCACAGAACACATTCTTACAAACATTGCAGTTTTGCCTTTACCTCTCAGTTTTTGACTTGAGAAGCTGTTGCACCAGGTTCTGACTGTGTAATAGTGAAATGCTCTTGTGAGAGCTGATGGTTCCTGCGGAACTTCCATGATTAAGAGAGGCATGACCATTGCGTTGTCTCAAATAAAGGCAGTTAAGATGCTTGTCCAGCTGCAGTTTGAAAGAAAAAAAAAAAAAAACAACCTGGCAACTGTTGTTGATTTTTGCTCTGCCAAAAAAAAAAATGCTTTGTTGCCATTACCAGAGATCTGTTGAAAAAAGGACTTGATGCAAATTATTTAACAAACTGTAGGAGAGCAGAGAATGTTCAGATTCGCTGTTAATCAAAATAAGTTCACCACATTTGGAAATAAAAACAGGATTCCCCCCCCCCCCACTTTTTAAAAGAAGGCAGTTAGGTAAATACAGAAGTGGAGAGAAGGGAAATCTGTGAGCTTGCAGCAAGAGGGCTTGGCTTTGAAATAGCGCCCTAGTAAGTGAAGACCCATCACGGGGGCTTGTATCTAAGAAGGCATTCTTGGCTTTGCAGTTTGTACAGTTAGGGAGGCTGCAATTGTCATAATAGGCACATTCCCTGCAGCCCAGCTCTGCACCCGTTCTGTCTTCATTTTTGGCTCGCTCTCTCTCTCTCTAGAGCCAGGATTTCTAGAATACTTTGGCCTCTTGTATCACTGGCCAATTGAAGTCACCGTGCCAGATTGTCTTGTGATTGTACTTTTTCCTCATTAGGATGGAAAACCAGGCATACTGTAGTCTGTAAGAGGGCAGTTTTGATCAATCTTGGTCTAATTACACTGCCAGTTTTTGAAAGTCTGCCCTCTTTAATAAAATGAAAAGTTACTGGGTCATAATCGCTACCCAAGGAAACAATATGCATACTTCAGTCCAGGGTCGTCTGTAACTGTTGGCTGCATTTTAGACTGGGTGGTCATTTTTCTCAAATGCAGGAGGATAGCAAGTGAACAGCATCCCCCCCACCAGACTTCGGGATTTCTTATTTTCTCCAATTCCACACTTTTTTTTTTTTTTTTTTTTTGGCTGACACTCATTTGGAGTGACAGGTATCTTTTTTTCTTTAGTCCTAAAATTCCAGGTGACCGGTCTGAGTCTGAAACACTGAGATAACTGGTCGAAGGTAACACCACGCAAACTACACTAAACAGATTCAAAAATTATTAAAACAGAAATGATGCGGGCGGGAGGGATAAAAATTGATTCCAATTCTATAATCTCTTCCTTTTCTCTAGGATCTAAGAGGTAAATGTTTATGGAAGTTCTCATAAGTTTGAGCTGTGCGGCCAGAATAATTGGATCAAATCTTTAATATCCAATACTGGAGTCATCAAAGTGGATAAAGAAATGAAAATTCCATTATATTTCCCTGTGATCTGGAAATATTCAGTCCCTCTTGAAGGAAGGCATCAGACAGAAAGCTCATTTTAGATAGCCTTGTCTAAACCGTGTGACTCTACCCAGCAGGGCTAAATTGAGCCTTCCCTCCCCTTGAGCAGTTTGGTCCCAGCTAGCTCTTGGAAACCAAGCTTGGGACATGTGTCACAAGTCTTAATGTTAAAGCAGAATCCTTTTACACCTGTTCGAAACTTGCATTTGCCGGCCACACGGTGAACGTACCCGGAAGATCCTTGAATACGCCCCTAATTAACAGCTTCCCTGTCTGTGCATATTCTGCGTCCTCATACATTTTCTCTCGGTTGCTAACAGGCTTCGATGGCTGAGAATAGTATACCTCTATACACTACCGCTTCCATGGGAAATCCCACTCTGGGCAACTTAGCCAGCGCCATACGGGAAGAGCTGAACGGGGCAATGGAGCATACCAACAGCAACGAGAGTGACAGCAGTCCGGGCAGATCCCCTATGCAAGCTGTGTGAGTACTGTCCACGCCCAGAAGGTCTCTGCATGCGATGTGCACACGAACTCTTCTCGAGCTGCTTTTTAGACCCTTTCTGTAATTTCTGCTTTCCTAGAACCTAGGTAGAAGTTGGTGCTTCTGGAAATGTTTAGCTCGGTTAGCACATAAAAGGACCATTTATACTAACGTTCCCATAAAAGCAATCAGCTTCATGCAGCCCTACAAGTGCACACGGCAATAAAATGGGTGACTCATTTGCTTTTTTTTTCCCTCTGCTTGGCATCTCAGGCCATTATTTAAGCCACATTACCTTTTCCTCCTAAAATCGGTATGCGTCTCTGTGAGTTTGTTCAACTTGCCGGTGTGCGGAACCTGGCAGGGGGAGAAAGAGTGCTTGTTTACTTGGTTGTGATAGTCCGGACCGCAAACACCACGCTCAAGCGTGATGACCAAGCATTAACGATGGCACAAATGAAAGGCGGCCTGATTTATAGATTGCTTTAAAATATCAAAAGGAAAATTAATAGGAGCATTATAGCAGCAGACGGCAGTATAATGAGCACCGTATAACTGAATGAAGTGATGGGCGATGGTTGTCCATGCTGAATGTGAACAGCACAGGGACTGGGCAGACCTCCCGAGAGGCTCCGATGCCTCCCGAGGAGGAAGAGCTCCCTCTCCGCTCGGGAAGGCTGCAAAGAGAAGAGACACCACGTTTTTCCAAGTGATTGGATTTGCGGGGGATGCCAGGGAGTGGCCATCTCTATCTCTTACCAAACATCTGCTAAACCGTTGCCCCCTTTAAAGGGACAAACCAATCCAGCCTTTCCAGGACTGCCAGCTCCTGGAATCGGCCCCTTGTCTACACCCTGTTTGTGAATTCCTTGACCGACATCTTATTTTAAGGTAATTTGAGTGATAGTATGACCTGGAGCGATTAGCAACAGAATGAATTGGCATCTAATGACAGCAGGAAAAAAAAAAAAAAGAAAAAGAAAAAAGGCTGTCTGCCAGGGAAATGGGTAGGTTCGAGGGGAATCTGAAAATTGATTATTTAGCATTTGAATGTCCTGCCCGAAGAGCTTTGAAAAGGATCTTGAAAGATGGAAATAATTGTTTTTAATTTACAGGAACCATCTCTTCACATTTAGTACACAACACTTCAAGAATGCGTTTGTCTTTCACACTGATTCTGCCACACATCACCTCTTCTAAAGCAATCTGGTGCTCCTGACTTTATTGTTATCACACTCGTGTTCGTTTTTAAATCATTGTCCTGACAGGAGTGTTTACTCAGATATTAAGGAAGTTCAGAGCAAACATAAATTGGTATAGAAGCCGCTTCAAGCAATACTCATTAAAGCAAATATATCCGAAGTGACTGGTTGGAAGAGAGACTATTCCTCACAATCTATCTGCACTCCAAAGGGCTGGTGGATATACATTCCTGTTACGTAGTGCAAAGGATTACTGAAGAGAGAAAGATATTTGGATCAGAGCCTTGGGCAACAGTGGAGAATGATGCTAATTTTACTGTACGAGATAAAGCCCCTCCAAAGTTCCTAACTTTGAATGAACCCCAGCATTACCAGAAACCATCTATCACAAGCGGCTTAATTTTTAACGAAATGAAGGTTTCCGTTGTTTTCTGCTGTGTTTAAGGAAACCCTGTGTACAGATGTCATGACGCACGCCGTTGCTCACATCTCCCCAGTTTGCGCTGTTTGCTAAATATAATTGTGTGTTAACAGCATCGCCCTTGTGCCCGCTCCCAGTGTCACAGAATGTTACTCTTTTTGACCCTCTGTTTCCATTAAGCGACTTCTGTAATGACACAGTTTTCCTTCTTGTGCAGTATGCATTACCCGGCTATGATGCAAATGGTTTCTTAACTGTTCTAGTCTGTTGGAATAAATCAAGCTGTAAACTTTATAGCGTGGCTTAAAGAACCTTGTTAGGACCGGCAGCCCAAGCTTCGATCTAGTGTTGAAACCGAGCTCCCCGTTCTTACCCTTCCCGTGACACTCCACTACTACCCCATTTTGTTTCCCCTTTGAAACACTAGAAAGTACTCCCATAATTATGGCTTTGGGGCATTATACTTTTATCCCGATAGGAACTAACGGAGCTACAAAGCAAAATACTCCATGCTGTGCACACCCCCTCAGAACACAATGCCTCTAAACACCAGTCAGCTTTAGTTAAAAACTCTCATGTTCCCAGAGTGGCTAAACAAAGGAATTACTCAGATGTAAGAAGGGAAGTGTGTGGTTTTGCACACAGTTTTCCATCGGGAACTGTTTGGCAAGTAGGAGATGGAGAGAAAGGTGGGGCAGCGGGGTGACATGCAAGATGGCGCATCCGTGCAGTTCCGATTTCCAGGAGACACGCCCTTGTATGTGAAGAATAGTCTCTTAAATAGTTTGCATCTCACCTGAAATGTATCTTGCTTGGAAATCCATTCTCTTGGATTCTCTGAAGCACCATATGCCCGTGTGACTGCATTTGCCACACTCAGGGGGAATCTGCTGGTACGAAGAAATGTTGTGAGGCTGGATTGCATTTCTCTGAGCTTTAAGGAGCCTTAATATCTAACTCAGTTGTGTTGTCAAGGCTGTCACACAGATCTCGTCAGTGAGCTAGCATTTGTCGGGGACGGGCTCCGCATTAGGCACTGGGGCAAGCCAGCGTGCACGAGAGGGTCTTAACCTGTGTCTTGGGGTTGGTCAATAATCATACTTGACTTCAGCTGCAGTTTTTCAGGGGAAAACAAAATATTCTCTAACGTGACCTGTGTTTGGGGAGACTTACACTGTATCTGGTTTGTTTTTGTCTGTGCCTAGCGAAACAGTCGTCAGAGTCAAAAATTACAAAGCAAGAACTTCCTCAAGAATATTCTATTTCTCAGTCTTCCCACCCCCTCCCAAACTCAAATTCAGGTTTATAAACCTGAATAGATGAATAATTAAGCATAAAAGAAGGAAAAGTGAGAAAACGATGATCCAGGATACTACAGTGAGCTTCACTACGGGACTTGGTAACACCCAGATACATTTCTTGCCAAACGTGAATCAGTGGAGAAGAGGGGGTAATTTGTGAAGTAACACTGCTATTGAATAGTGAAAATATGATACTGAAATATGAAGAAACGTTCACCGTTGTCAGTGATCCAGGAAGCGCAATTTAAAGTAACCTGCACTTACCTTACACCTGCTAAGCAACAAAATACTTTAAAGTAACGCTTGGGGGGGGCGTCTGGGTGGCCCAGTCGGTTGAACATCCGACTTCAGCTCAGGTCATGATCTTCGCAGTTTGTGGGTTAAAGCCCCGCAAAGGGCTCTTTGCTGACCGCTGGGAGCCTAGAGCCTGGAGCCTGCTTCGGATTCTGTGTCTCCCTCTCTCTCTGGGCCTCCCACGCTCACGCTCTTTTTCTCAAAAATAAACAAACATTAACAAAAAATTGTTTTTTCTTTAAATAAAAATAAAAGTCATGCTTGGAGCTGATGAAGTTGAATCTAAATTGATACAGCCCCTTTGGAAATTAATACTATAATAAATCATAAGAACCATAAAGATGTTTTTGGCCTTTGCTCCCAGAATTTCATTCTTAGAAATTTATCCTGAGGAGGTAAATCAGCAGAAATAGGAAGATTAATGGATAAAAGTGGTTACTCTATTATTCAAAGAGCAAAAGAAAGGAGAAAAAAAAAAGACCGTCACAAAACGCCCAGTATTAAGGGACTGATGGGTCCGCACAAGGGGTCTCATACAGCCATAAAAATTACAACTGAAAAAGCTAGCAAAATAATCTTATTTCCATTATGTATGCAGTATGTAAAAATATTACCCCCATGGGAGAGAATAGGCAAAAACAAAAAACGTACCTTAATTTGGGATTTTGGGTGATTGTTTTCTAAAGGAGTCATCGACAGGGCACCTAATTCTTCCCAAAAGAATAGAGGGTTTCCTCCGAGGGCTGGCTTCAAAGGTATCCTGGGAGGTTTCAGTGCTCTGCCATTTCCTTATTGAAGTTCCTACTGATCCGTGAACCCCATCTTCACTTTTTACGGGGGCTCTTCAATTACACAGCCATTCCTCGGCCTTACTGTACAAACACAAATAAGTAGGACCATTAAAGAAACTAAAACAAGACGGAGCACGACCCGTCAAATGGGCTGTATTACAACTTCGATAAATTTCGTTTTACAAATCATTTTGAAGAACATGGGCACCATTTTTTTAAAAGCTATTTACCCTGACATCTACCCCCAGACCCTCTCTAGGCTGTGCTAATTTTAGAGTCAATTGGTTTTCTGAAGGTTCACATCATCAAGGGCAGTCCAAAGCACTCCTGTTTGTTTTTAAATGGTTCGAGTGGCCTTTGGGGTTTGCGTACATCAATTATTTAGGAAGTCGGCCATCCCCAGTACCCCCTCTTATTACTAATACTTGATAATGTCAATTAAAAAATCCTCCCTTCTGCAGCTTGTCCCAGCGATGGGACCATTTTAACTTGAATGGTTCTTTTACATATCAAAAGGCTTGCAACAGAAAGTAATTTGTATTTGCAAAGGATCTGTTGTAAATATGATTTACGAACAACATTTCTCAATTGTTATCCCCATGGTTTCGCGTGATCCCCCGCAGTCCCCTTCAGGTGAACCCTGTGCGGGTCCATAATGAGAAAGTTGGCAGATCTCGTCACAGGCTACGGCGTCCCGGTGGCCGCTACCAGCCGGGCCTCTTGTTTTGCCTTGTTTACAGCTGACAGCGTTATTATTCTGATTGGGGCTCTGCTTTCTTATCATATTGTTGTGTTGGGCGAGCCTTTTCCTCTCCGTTTGTGTTTCCTGGCAGGGCTTTTCTCGCCTTATTGACAGTTTGTAAAAATATGCATTAATTTGGAGTTTCAAGCATGTATCATGGTGTCTCTTTGCTGTGTTTGCTTGAAGTTGATTAATGATAGAACCTCGCTTGGGGTCGGTCTCTGGAGACTTCTTTCACAGGTTCTGCATGTTAACTAGCAAAGCAGAACACACAGCAAGCCATGATTAGCCCAGCCTCCCGCACTCTGTGGTCCCCACAAAACACCATTGTAGTGCAGATTCTTATTTCACGTAATTCTTCCAAGATTTGTATTCTTCCACCCAGGATGGCCCTGCGGGGCCTGTTATCTGGTACTCAGAGTACGGTCCTCCTCGGACCAGCAGCATGGCGCGGGAGCTTGTCAGACATGCAGAGTCTCAGGCCCCATGCCACCCCTGCTGAGACACACGCGGCACTTTAACAGGAGCGCAAGGTGATCTGAGTGCGCGCTTTAAAGTGTGAAACGCACCCCTGCGGGAGAGGCTGCTCTGGCCAGGGACTGTTCTAGAACAGCACTGCCCCACAGGAACCTTCTGCCGTGATGGAAATTTTTCTCTCTCTGCCATCCAGTATGGTAGCCACGGGGCACACGGGGCCCTTGAGCACTTGGAATGTAGCACTGAGAAACGCAATTTTAAATGGCAGGAAGTTTTCATTCGTTTGAATTTAAATAGCCACCACCCAGTCCTCCATCTAGGGAGGCTTTTGCCGCCCCCACCCCCAACTTGCCGTGGTCGGGAAGGGCCTTCCGTGAAGTGAACCTGTTTTCCTTCCTTCCAGGCATCCTGTGCACGTCAAAGAAGAGCCCCTCGATCCAGAGGAAGCTGAAGGGCCTCTATCCTTAGTGACAACAGCCAACCACAGTCCAGATTTTGACCACGACCGAGATTACGAAGACGAACCCGTAAATGAGGACATGGAGTGAGCGTCTCTGGGCAGGCCAACCCCAAGAACGAAGATTGGGGGGGAAAAACACGTCAAAAGTCAGCAGTGAAATTGTTCTCCATTTGTTGTACAGTCTGGAGGATTTTCACTCCATTCGGACAACTCTGAAACGTGTTAACTCTGAGTGCCATCAAGAATCCCATTTGGGAGTATTTTTGATTTTTCTACTTTTTGTTGAAAAAAGGAATTTGTACTCTGTGCATTGGATGGACTTGTTTGGTACTTGGGATTTTCCTCTCCTAACAGTCAACATCAGTGTTGTAAATTTGCTAAACTGATTCACTTTTAGCAGCAGACTTTGAACTGCCGTCCTGCCGACGTGGGACACTGAGGACACCCAACTGAGCATGTGCGTCTAAGCTGCAGACCAAGCCTCTGCCCAGAATTTAAGGATTCCAATGGACGACCTATTTGCACAGTACTGCATGTTGATTATCACTGCCTTTACTCCTTTTTTTTTTTTTTCGTTTTTGTTTTGCTTCCAGTTGGGATGGGGAAGGCCTTTGTGTGTGTATTGGGGGGAGGGGGTTAAAAAAGTAATTATCCCAAACTTTTTAATGTATTGCTTTTTTTTTTTTTTTTTTTTTTTTTTTTTTTGCTTCTACTATACCATTTTAAGTTCTGACCTCAGGCCTCCATTTGGGCCCACGGCCTCCTGGAGGCTTAAAGTTTTCTGTACCTTGTGATGAATGTTAATAGGTGTTTTTATTATACAAAGCTGAATGTCATTTCTCGTTTGTAGTTTTCTGTCACTCATTCCATTTTCCTTCAGACATCACCACGTTTTCTCTAAAGTCAGAAAACATTCCGTTTTGGTCTTTTTCAAAAAAGGTCCCAAATGCTGCACTCTCTACACATGAAGGTCCTCTCACACAGACCTGAAGTCCTGCCAGAAAGAGAATGAATGACAGAAAAAAAAAAGAGAGAGAGAGACACCCTAGGAACAATGCAGATTCATTCCACGAAGCAGTATTGGAGGTGGGAAGGGGGTGGTTTCAGTTTCTTTTTTGTTTTGTTTTTTGCAGCTACCATCATTGTCAGTAAATGCCACAGCATTCTGCGAGCACAAGGACACATAGGCAGCACTACCCCCCCCCCCACCCCCCCAGATTCTCCTGCTAGACGGACAGTGTGGCTGTGGAAGGCTCTCCCTCGGGTAACCAAGTTGCCATGGGCCACAAGCTCTCTGATGTTAAAACCAGCCTGGGTTGCTTTGTTTGCAAAATGGCCAAAAAGCTGGCTTCCCTGAGCAACTCTGCTGAAAAGTGGTTGGCGGCGCTGAATTTAAACATCAGTCCAGACCTGCTTGGTGGCATTAATCTGTTTGAATGCAAATTAGATTTCAGATTGAATTTGTGATGGAAGTTAATGAGGACTGAGTTCAGCAAATGCTAAAGTGTTAATTTCAAACGTGCAAATTCGGTACTGCAGTTGAGTTTGTTATGCAATATTATCCCACCAAGCCAGTATCCAAAACTAACAGTAGAAGACATCGAGGAGACGGGGGTGCATGGCGCCCCTGAGCGTTTGGAGAAAGAAACGTGGCATATGCCGAACGTGACGGCCATCGGTCAGTACAACCTCAGTCCTTAGGAACCCCTCAGTGCTTCCACTCTGCACCCACTTTCCTGTCACTCATTTATTTATCTAGGACCGTAGCTTTTGTTTTAGTTTGAGAGCCTTTTGGAGCTTAATTTATATTCTTTGTACCTTTTTTTCTAAAATTACCAAAGATATTACACAAAGGTAAATTATGTTCTCTGTTTTATGCTTTATCTGATGAAGCCAAATATCCTCTTATTGTTGATCAAAGGAGGCGAAAGAATTTTAGAGGCAATTGATGAGTTATAGGCTATTGCTAACCTGAGAAAGAGAACTGCTCCTTCTTCATAGAATAAATTTAGAAGACCAAGTAGGTAATGGAACCAAAGTTGTTATTTTTGTTATTTTTTTTTTCTTGTTCTGTACCTCGACAGAGACCAAAATTCCTAAAGAGAGATTATGGGGCTGCTGAAGGTGAAAATGGGGCACAGTGTTACAGGAGCGAAAGAAGGAAGGGAGTCCCATCTCAAAAACCTGAATGGATGCCACTGAAAATTAGGGGTAACCAGTAAAGGAGACAGTTAAGAAAAAATGTAAAGAAAACAAAAACTTCTACATTGGAACTAAATCACAGGCACATTTCTAGAATACATTTTTGTTTTTCTTTTTACAGAAAGAGGTATGCCACTTTGGTTTTAAGGACCATGCTAGGATCACTGCATGTATTATGCTTTGTCTTGGCATATATCTTCCGGTTTTTTGTTGGTTTTTTTTTTTTTTAATGTTTTCCTTTTTCCTTCCTTTTTTTCTAATTAGGCTTTGGTCAGCATTTTCCATTGAAAGAAAAAAAAAAAAGTAACACTCCCGTCCACTCATGAGCTTGGTACAAAAACTTCTTTGGCCATTTCTTTTGAAGCTTCACTGTGCTTTCTGTATAAAGGGCAGTCTGTGGTCACTCGAGACTTTTTTTTTTTTTTAACTTTTCCAGGCAGCTTCATGATGTGCAGGCAGTAGCCAGACAGGGTCATGGGAAGGGGGCCCTGTGCTTCTAAACTGAGTGGTTGCTGGTTCGTTTGGTATTCAAAAGAGGATAAAAATCTGGTAGATTAGTTCATTCTCAGCATGTGTAGCTAGACATGAGTAAAGATAACAGCATGAGAAACTGTTAGTACGCATACCTCAGTTCAAACCTTTAGGGAATGATGAAAATAAAAAAAAAATACATTTCACTCAGTTGCACTTAGTCGTATGTCTTGCATGCTTAGTCTAAAGACTGTAGCAAAAAAAAAAAAAAAAAGAAAAATTAGATTTTACATATCTTTGCAGGTCTCCCAACCCTGCAGAAGAACCAATTGAAAAAAAAATTCTCAGGCTTTACAGCAAGCAAACTTCACTATGATTTTTACAATTCTGATTCTGTATCCCTTGGGGGGGGGGGTTATTCCAGTCGCTTCTTTAGGATGGGGTTTATTATGTTGTACATATATTCCAATGTGTCTTGTGTGAATCTTTGTCTTTTTTGGGGGAGGGCAGAGGGCGGTTCTTTTTTTAGATATTGTTCCTAAAAAGGAATAAATGCATACACCTGTTTGTCAAAACACCTTTGCTTTTTGTGCAACTGCTTTATATTAACGATACTAAAAAAAAAAATAGCTTTGGGAAAAAACTACTGTATGTAATGGAATTGCAGAATTTGCTGCACATGTATTTTATTTAGTTATCCTTGCTTTAAGAATATTGGATGACATTTCCTGACATGTGGGAGGGAGAAATTCCCTAACCTTTTTTTTTTTCCTTTTAAATTGTAACATAGTTGACAGATTTTTTTTTTTCTGTTCTCATTGATCAGAGCATTTTGTACAGATTCGTGTGTGTGTGCGTGCGCGTGTGTGTTAACCTGTTTTTTGATACATTCCTATCCCTTGTGTTTATCCCACCACTGCCTTCCTGGCTATCTTAAACAAGTTCATACATTTGAAAAGAGAAAAAAAAATGCTGTTTAAAAAAATGTTTTCTCCTGCTGCAGTAAATATTTTGCATGATGAAATTCCAGGGTCACACTTTCAAAGTTTATCAGTGAAGTAGTGATTAATAATGGGGAGTTGTCAAAGCTATTGAACTTTTTTGTATAAAAAAAAAAAACTTTACAAGGTGCCAAGATGTAAAGACAATTTGTTACTTTTCCTTTTCCTTTTTTTTTTTTTTTCCTCCAAAGAAAAGCGTACATTAGGGAGACAGTCCCTTGTATCAGGCAAATGCACTGTCAGGAATGAGAATCCATCCTACTTGTCCCTAGAGTCTGTCCTTGTAAGACAAGTGACGCTGCCCGCGTTGAAAACCAGCAGTGAAATGAAATATCAAGGCTTCTGTACACGAAGAGTGACCGCCAACCTTGCCACCCTCGGACAGCGCTAACATTACAGCCAGCATTCCGTCAGACCTAGGAAAGAATACCTTGGATTCTTAACCCAAAATCTGATTGATGTAAATCACTAGCTATTTTATTGTGGGGGAAAAAAAAAGTTAAAAAAAATATCTCCTGTCCTTTCCACATTCCAACTGAGCTCCGTTTCCAAGGGTACAAAGAAGAACATGCTTGTAAGGATTTTGAATCTTTTGGGTACCTGTTGGTTAATGGTATATATACCCTCTTGATATTTTGGATGTTTTTGAATGTTGGTTTCGCTTTTTTATCCTGAGAATGAGACTTAAAATTCTAAAGGCATTTTATGGGGCCGGTGTAGTTCCCACGATCTCTGCTACCCAGAAGCCTTGATGAAGATGGTCTAGTCCGGACTATGAGCACGGTGCTTCGTGGATATGTGCTGCCAGTAACAAGAATTTTTTTTTCTGTTTTGTTTTGTTTTGATAAGGCATAAAAGAAACTCATTCCTTGACATCAACTGTAATTCCATCATTCCGTGTCTGTGGATACAGACAATAAAAAAAAAAAAAATGTTGTGTAGTCAGTACTCATGACTGACATTATAGCATTCTCAAATGCAATAAAAATGCTGTTTGTTCACACTGGTAGTAAAAAGTCGCCACAGCCTAAGTTTCTTTCCCCTTCTGACCTGCTGATACTGTATGTTAGGCATCTGCCTTAGGTTTATCACCAGCTGCTTGCAACACAGAATTAAAATCAATCTTAACTAAAAGCTTTCATCATCACAGAGGGCTGAAGCTCTCATCCTCAGGGTTTCAAAGTCCCGAGTTTCCACTTAGAGAAACTGGAAAAAAAAACAAAAGCGATAGAAGCTACCTTTTCTCCCGAGGAAGTGCACCCTTATTTTTCTTCATCAAATTTTATCCAGAAAAAAAAAAAACCCACAAAATGTTTAATAACTAGCATTAAGAGCAAACTAAAATTTCACAGGAAAGCAATTTCATGAATAATTCATTAAAATTTCACATCTGCAAGATTAGTCATCCAAATAAAATGCTAATGTCAAAAACATGCACCGTCTATAATATTCTCATCAAGAAATCTTTTTGCATATAATGATAAATGCTTAGATTAGAACAAATGATTTTATAAAAATATTCTATCAAAAGTATGCTAGATAACCACATCCACTACAGCAAACAGTGAAGCACGAGGAACTAAATATTCCAGAAATACCATCTTGATTTCAAGATTTGTGTCACCGCATACCTTGATAAAAACAAAAAAGCAAAAAACCTGCTATTTGTCTTTTAAATTATTATGTCGTGTGTATTCTAAGGATCGATGAGAAGGGGCATCATCTTTCAGTAAAAATTAAATTGGTATATTGAAAACAGCACTTGAAGTGGCCAAACCGTAGTAACATAAAACCCTTCTGGATGTAATTCAGATCATAGCACAAGCCAAAAGAGGACTTGAAAATTAACCAAGCTGCTGTTCGGCCAAACACCGGCTGCCGGTGAGGAACACGTAAACGTGCTTTCCGAGCATTGTTTTGAAAAGCCCGTCTTAGGGGGAAAAAATTTTTTTAATATAGGTTTTGCTATTAAGTTGCAAAGTAGTGTCCTCTTTTCATTAACAGTTATGCTACAGTCTAGAAGCCCTCTAGTCTGATAATTAATAAAACATTTGAACCCTTAATTCTCATCTAGCTGCTAAGAATATAATATTAGGGTTAATTGAAATTCCTTTAAATGCCAGGCTTACACATAAATACTGCTTACAGCATATGCAGTTGGTAAAATTAAATATGTACACATATTTGAATAAGCTGAAGGACCCAAACCAAGTATGACCATGCGTTAGTGAAGGCTGTATGCACAGTCCCTTTTTAGTTGTATTTCTGGAATTCTTCTGAAGCAGGAACATGCTCTTTTGCTCATTCATTTAAGGCTTGTTGCTCAGAGAAATGAGGCAGGAAACCCAAAATACTGGTTCGTTTAAATGGAGGCCTTTATATATTAAGAGCCTCGAGTCTTAGACTAATTTCACACCAACACAAACAGCTACAATATACTAACTCCCCATGTCCCCGTCCTCCACTCCCCTCCCCCCAATCAAAAAGACCAAAACAAAGTATAATTAGTCATTCTTGACTTACTAGATTTTGCGTTCTTTGATATTACATATTTACGTAGAGGGTAGTAATCATGATTTGTCTTTCATCTCCATTGTAGTAGAGTCAAATAAAAGTATTCTTTATTAAAGTGAAGTTGGGTCTCAAAACCTTCATTTAAGGCATTGACTGATTGATGAAAGGTTTAAGACAGAATTCACATTGGAGGGAAATTAAATTACCTACAAAAACACTGGTTTAACTGGGACAATATTTGGATTAGAAAGCCATCACTCTAGATATAACCTACTTTTATTTATTTTGAAACAGTATTTTATTTAAAAAACAAACAAACCCTATGTCGTCTTATTTCCACTCTGATTGCAAAATGACATTCGATGCTTAATACTGTATGTATATATATAGATACATACATACATACATATACTCAGAATGGTCAGTGTTCCTTTTTTTTTTTCTTTTTTTTTTTTTTGGCTTCTACCAAGAATATAGGGGATGGAAAAAAGACAAGCTTCCAAGTTATAATGTTAATTTGAAGGTAACCGGCCTTTCAAGAATTAATTTCAGCCAAAGCAATAATCATTATTTACCAGCTTGTGACATTTTTATCACTCATCATATTAGCAAATTTCCATTGAAAATGCTAAAATGGTTCGTCATAAGGCCGGTAACTGCTCTGGCTGTAAAAATGACCAACACAAGTGCCGGTACTCAAACATTAAATTATACTGTAATTAATAAAGACAGTTAAACTGTCTACTAGCAACAGCAATTTAGGTAACCACATTTGATCGGCTATAAATTGTAACTACATTAAAATTCCAGAAATATTAGCAATATGGATTACTTGATGGAAGTCAGTGCAGATCACCAACTGCCACCCCCCCCCTTCTTTTTTTTTAAACAACGGAAGCTCGGGTCAGGTTGACCACAAATCCGTGGGCGAAGATCAGGCCTTAGCACTTTTCATCTTGTGAAACAAGCAATTACAAATAGTTGCATCGATTTGTTAAAAAGCTTTAGGTGACATAAATTGTTTCCTGTTTAGCTTATTGCCCTGATACATAAATGTCACCAAGTCCAGTATTAATTAGGGCCGTGGAGGAATACGGGGTGCCTTCCAATGAAGATTTTGTCAGTCGTTCGGTGGACGTTCTGGAGAGCTGCTCTCTCCCTGAATCATTTCTCATGAGTGGCAGAGAGAGAGAGGAAAGGAAAATGATTTTGTCATGTGAAGTCTTTAAGACCAGCTTGATTTTTGGTTTTGAACTATAGGACAGGATTTCAGCCTTGCTTTATTGCCATCTGACAGAAAAGCACCACATTTTTAAAATATCTTTGAAATAGAATAATATTTACAAGGCATTTCAGCCCCTGAAAAGCTAACACTTCTCCCTTCTGAATATATAGTACTATATGTGTTTCCTTGGGTTGCTATTTCCACACTTAAAATACAATTTTAAATGGCTTGTGCGTGTTATTGACTTAACATAAATCAAATGTATCATATATACTTTCTTTAGGTTGGCAAGCCACTTAGAAAAATACGTTAGATTCTGGGAGGAAAAAAAAGTCTGGAGAAAATTTATTAAATAGAAGTTTTTACTGTAATAGAATATTAACGTAAGCCAATGCTCATTTGCCATTAAGCTGATCCTTTTTTAACATACACATGCTTTTTATTATTTTGCACTCAAGCAAAAATTCCACATTCAAAGACTTTCCATCCAGTCGGGAATGTCTCTGGCAGGAAACACATAAGAAATCCTGACCTCCAGAAAGACAGCAGACATCGTCCATGCTGAGCATGAGCCCCACTAGGCAACAAAGGGAAACCCACTCCTAAAACACAAGGCACGAGCTAGTCAACAGTGTGGAATTGGGAGAAACAATTATTCCTGAAATCCTTCCTCACTGCTACTCCACCAGCGCACAGATGAAAATGTTTGATTTGCAACATAAAAGATTCATTAATTACCACTTGAATATTTAAAGCTATTTTGCAGTCTAACAGAGATAGATAAAGCAGTGAATTAAAACCTCTAATAAAATTGTAAAAATATTTCGGTAAGTTTACTCGTGTTATGATTTAGGGAGAGATTCAAGCATTCTCACGGAATAGAATCTTAGCAGTTTTCAAGTGTGTATTTGAAGGAAGGAGCTAAGTGTTCTGGGAATAATTTGTTTCTCACTTTCAAATGTTTACTAATACTTTATTTTCAAATCAAGCTTGCTACTTTAGGACTCTATGGATGGGGGAAAAAATTGGCTCAGTAAGTCGCAGCATTGTATGTCTGATCCAGAAATTGAAATCCTTTCAGAAGTACTTTGCATCCAAGTGGCGGTTTCCTACCCACAAAATGCACCAAGTCTAAAACATCCAAACCCAAGAACATACCGTAACAGTCCCTCCCAAGCATGGGATTGATCTACCTATGACCCAGTATAGCATGTCAGTGTTTGGATCCTGGGACGCTTGAAGGAGACCACACGAAGCACACTCTTTGAATCAAATGCTAGAGAATCCAAATGCCCAATTACCATCTCAGCCCTGACTATCACACAACCTGATTGACCTTGACAAGTCACTTCCTCTCTCTGGTCCCGTGCTTCCTCTTTCTGTCAATTGAGGACATTTAACTACATGACAAAAAGGGTTCCTTCTGATTTTAAAATTCTCACCATTTAATAACATGTGCCCCCTTGGGGACTTCTCTTGATGAAATCTAGGGTCTCAGCCCAAGAGGGTTCGTGTGGGACTCCATATTTCACCAATATTGTAATAATCGTCTACTTGAACTCTGCCTGGTAACATGCCCTGTTAGGAACACATTTCACTAGCAGGCATGCATGCTTCTAGCCATCCATCTACCCACAAAGAAACATTAAATGGCTTGTTCACACTCGACCCTGGATGTACAACTGGAACTCAGACAAACAGCCTTGGCCTCACAGTACCCAACGGTTCACTGGGAAGAGAGCTCTTGAACGTTCAGGGTGCCCTGCAATGCAGTAAGTGCTAAGGAGAAGGGAAGGGCAGGGATATTTAGGAACACCACGGAATCGTGCTGGGGGCGATCAGGGAAGCATCCCAGAGCACGTTTAACGGGAACCCAAAGGATGAAGGAGAGCATGCCAGCGAGGAAGGAGGAGGAGAAAGTTCTAAGCAGAGGCAATAAAGCTGGGATGTCAGCGGCATGGGACTTCCCGGCAGAGTTAGCAAGAAAGGTATAGAAGGACACGAAATAAAGTCATCCCTGCAGTTCCCCTGTATCAAGCATATGGCAACATCGTAATTCTAATGCTTATTAACAGATCTGAGTGCTGTACACAGTCCAGCTTGACAAGACCTGGGGACGTGGTGCAAAATCAGTTTCACACTCAGGTGAGCAAATGGCTTCTCCCCGCCCTTTCCCAGCCACATTGGCCACACCGTGCATTTCCTGGGCACCAACCCCACTCTGCCTCCAGGCTCAGTGTTTCTATTCCCATCATGGTGGACCTTCTTTTCCTGGCTCACATCCTCCCTCCTTCAAAGGCCACAGCAGAGAGGGCTTCCCTGACCACGCACTGCACATGGCACCCTAAGTGCCCACTCTAGCCTCTACATTCCACATCCCCTTGCCCACTTGATTGTTCCCATCGTGCTTAGCACCTCTCAACATGATATATTCATTTGTGTCTTTTCTTATAGCACATCTCCCTCCAACTGCAAGGGCAGAAACACTCCCTGTATGGTTCGTTGTTGTCCTCCACCCTCCAGCATGAGGACCACAGATAGATGCTCCCATCTGCTGAGTGGAGGAAACAATGTCACACTACTGGGAAGGCTACAGGTGGCACGAGCCCCTGCAGTCACATTCCACAACCTGCCATGTAAATCCGCCTATGAATTTCAAGGCCCACCAACCCAAGGGTCACTTCAAAGACTGTCACACCAAACCTGCAAGGTGGCAAGGGTCACTGACAAGTTGCACATGAGGACACTGAGGTTTCCTCAGTAACCCACTCCGGGTCCCATGGGGAAGGCTCTGCAGGGTCAGCATTTGGGTCCATGGTTTCCTCTGCAGCCCCTACGTGAGTGCTGGCCATGCTCCCCACCTCCAAAGAGCCTCTCAGCAAAAGGAAGGGTCTCACAGAAAGGTAGCAAATATGATCCCATGATTTTAAAGCTCTAGGCTTCAAAAGAGAATCACTGATGTTCATTTTGAGGATATTACAAAGTTGTCAGATAATACAGAGGAAACCATTTACGTGTGAATCCCATACCGGTGGTGCCCACTATTAGACACAATGGCAGGAGAACAATGCCTGAAATGAGAACAAAGACTCTGAATCTCCTGTGCATCATGGGGTCTTTCTGACTTGCCTCACCTCAAAGAGGACTATTTCTGCTGACCGCCTGCTCCTGTCAACAGCCCTACTCCCTCCTTGGGTCTTTCTTATGAGGTACATTAAAAATCTTTCTGAAAGATAATCACCTCTATATCTAGAATCCCACACCAGTGTGTCTGGAGAAGATGCTAGAGCAACAGTGAGCTCCTTGAGGACAAGGTTTGCTCTGTCTTGTTGCTTGTAGGACCAATCTGAAGGCTCCTGGTGGGGAATGAGGCTGGAAGCTGGAGCACATAGGCCTGGAAGTAGAGTCTGATACGTGGGGTTTCAGCATCCCTGCCTTCCTGATGCCTGTACGACACTGGGCGAGTTACTTAAACCTCTCTGAGCTTTAGTGAAAATTTTCACATTACGGGACAGTTACCATGACTAAGCAAGATAGTGTATTGCGTAACAAATAAGCCACTGAATGGATTCTTAGTAAATGGGATACTGTTGAGAAAAAACCGAGCCCGGGGCCCATCCTCCTGTCTTTGACACTCCAGCTGGGGGCCAGGATTGTGTCAAGTAACTTCAAACAGAAACAGAAAATTCCACATGTTACAAGAATGTGTAACACAGAGAGAGATGTGCTTTGGAGAGAAGGGCTCGGGGAACAGGTCTGCAAAGACAAGAGGCTGAGTTAAGACCTAAAAGGTGACTATGAATCAGCTAGGTGGACTTTTCAAGACTGAATTCACCAGCATTCGTTTCCATTCTTCAAGTATAGCGCCCTCATTTTTCTTTGGAGGGGACGCCCCTTCCCACCCCGTCAATGATACTTCAGCAGCACCAGCATCTTCAACTTCCGCGCTCAGTGCTCATTCCCAGACTTCCATTAAAACTACTGAGAGAAATACTTTTCCGGAAGGTCTTATTGACTGGCTAGGACATCAGCCTAGAGCTACGAGTGGCTACTTTTGCTGTGAAAAAGGTCCATCTCAAGAATAGAAAGAAAAAAAAAAAACAGAAACAAAAGAGAAAGAGGTGGAAGCTCAGAATAATACTGACTGCTGAAACGGAGACCAAGATGGGAATCCAAGAAGGGACCTAAAATCCAAAACTGGGAATAAGAATTAGAGATATACTGATACCTCATTTGAGCTCCCGGATCTAGCCATGCCCGAAGGTAGAGATAAACTCCTGGATTTGCCATCATTTGAGCCAGTAAATTTTCTTGTATATGCCAGCATGAGCTGGCTTTCTGTCTTTGGTACTCAACTAGCCCTACTGACTGTACTACAGGGTGGGGGAGGGGGGACTTCAGAGAGAGAACAGCATGTGTGAAGTCCCTAGGGTAGAAAAGAGCATTCCAAGTTCAAGAATCTGTAAGATCTGTACGTCTGAAGCTGCCAAGTGTGGGGCAACGTATAGGCGAGATGGTTCTCGAGACAGAAGCAGGGGCTGGACAAATCGTTGCCGTGGCTTCGTGAGAGTCAAGTGACATGTCAAAGACATGTTCTAAACTCTTCTGTCATCTCGCAGGTAAAATTAGGACTCCAAGCCACTCTGGTAATAGAGAGAAAAATGACATCTCCCCGGGGCTAGAAGAGATGCAAAATTAGAGTTTTTGTGCTTCCACCAAGCCCAGTGTAATCGAAGATGCCAAAAAGGGATGGTTTCTCCAGGTCATTGGAAAATGACTTGGGTAAGTTTTATAGCATTTGTCTCATTTTTTTGATCAAAGGAAATTTGCCTTCAGGCTTGACTGCCTGCAAGTCTCAAATGCAGAAATCACAGCTTAACAGAGAGAGAGGGGTCACTAACATTGAACACAGCTTTCCCCAACTGGGGATGTTTCCAAACATGTGTTCCTAGGCTAGAATAGGCCTGTTGCTTAAGAGGAGGAAAGATACTCAAGAAGAGACCAAGATGAGACACATCAAGAATTGGACTCAAAGGGCGGACTCTCCTCCCTCCCACTCCAAACCCTGCATCTCCCTGCGTAGAAACCTCACGCCTTCGTAGCAGAGGAAGGTTGCTGCAGCTGCAACACGGCTGGCACACAGCTGTATGGTAGAGTCACTGTTTCTGCTCAGCGTCCAATTCGGACTACCTGCTGTCTGTCCGTGGCATACCAGCTGCTCAATATTTTGATTACGAGGCTTGTTTTCCTCTGTGCGGTACGGAAGCTGACCACAGGCGGTGCTCTATCTGTGAACCCTGAACGAATGTCCCCGGCTCTCACCACTGGAGAAATCTAGGGCAAGACACTGAACGACCCAACTTGGATCATCCCCTCATCTCCCAGCCAATCAGGATGACCAATGGCAGGAGGGACATCCTCTAACGGGCCAAGTGTGTGAGATACATGTTCGCCAGACCCACCAGAATCATAGGGAATAGGGTACAGCTATTTTATCTTGAAACAAAACAAAACAAAACAAAACGAAGAACAGTTGGGCTGGAAAGCCAAAACAACAACTGTCCACTACCCCTACTAGTGCTGAGTGTTGTGTTGAGCTCACAGCAATCAAAGACATACTTCCCAGCCCTGAAGTTGCTTATAATCTAGTCACACCTTCGGGACAGACCATTTATTTAACAAGCAGTTTTACTGAGTGCCTATAGGTTCTGGGAATTCAGTAGTAAAACAAAGCAGAAGGGGCACCTGGGTGGCTCACTCGATTAAAGGTCCGACTTCATCTCAGGTCATGATCTCACGGTTCATGAGTTTGAGCCCCGCGTTGGGCTCTGTGCTGACAGCTCAGAGACTGGAGCCTGCTTCAGATTCTGTATTTCTGTCTCTCTCTGCCCCTCCCCTGCTCACGCTCTATCAGGGGGAAAAGAAAAAAAAGCAGAAAATAACCCCTGCCACCTCAAGTTTCCTTTCCAGAAAGGGGAAAGAGACAATCATAGGTTTTACAGTGATAAGTGATTGCCAGAAAAAGCAAGAAGCTCAATGGGAAAGAAAGGACCAGGGAGACGGCTGGTGGGATAGTGGCCATAGTAAAGGCCCCAATCAAAGGTAAGATTTGAATAAATATCTCTAAGAAGCAAGCCAAGGAGTTATTCAGGAGAAAATCAATCTAGCTAGAAGGAAGAGAAAAGGCAAAGGCTCTGAGGCTGGAACATAGAGAGTCAGAAAGAGGGTCATAAGAAACAAGGACAGAAAATGAATGGGCAGCAGATGATTATATGTACCAATGGCCTCATTATGAGGACATTCGCTTTTCTTCTCCGTGAGATGGAAGCCAGTGGAGGTTATGAGCATAAACATGGCATCCAATGACTTGGGTTTAAAAGGATTCTTTTGACTGCTGCACAGCAAATGCGGGGAAGCAAATAGAGAAGCAGAGGGCTCCATTACAAGAAAGACTGGTGGCTGAGACACAGGGACAGCCGCAGAAATGGTGAGAAGGAGTTAAACTTTGAAAATAGAGCCAGTGGAACTTGCTGCTGAGTATGGTGTTCACCATGAGGAATAAAAATCCGTGGAGACCTGAAGGTTTTTTGGTGTGATCAACTGAAAGAATTTTTTTGGTATGAAACTGAAAGACAAATTGAAAGAACAGAGTTTCATCTACCAAACCAGGAAGATTACAAGACGAACACACTTATGGTAGTATCAGAAGAATTTTCTAGACTTTTAAACTCAGAACCTTCCTGCATATCTGTTTGTGATGTTGAGTAGGCAGCTAACCAAAGGAGCCTGGAGTTAGAGAAGAGGTTGGACCTACATATGTGCCGTATTATGTGTTAGGGGAAGGAAAGGGTCAACGATATTTTGGTTTCAGTAACACAGAGAAGGTAGAAAATCTTGTCCCATGAAAACAGAATCTAATTTGGAGAAAGTGGATAGTTTGGACTCAGTGAAATCCAGTGTTTGGGGATCCAGCTGAATCATTTTGGGGCCAACATTAGATGACTTACCTACTGGACTTAAAATTGATGTCTTTGGGTAAAAAGTCTCTTATGCTAGCCTTGAAGGAAAGGGGATTTAGTTCCTCCTTAGTGCTAAAGTAAGTTCTGGAAGTAAAATTTTAATTTCCATCATGAGAACTAGAAAATTGTATTGAGTGGGAGTGTGCGCACGCGCGTGTGTAAAGAGGGAGAGACAGAGAAAGAGAGAACACAAGCAAGCATGTTGTTTATATACAAACAACTTCTAACCTCAAGTATCATTTCCTGGGTTAGATATTTTCTAAGAGTTAGTAATTTAAAAATAAACATTTTCAAAAAGATCAGTTCACCCTAGGTTCATTCTCTCTCCAAAGTCCTTCCTTAATTACAAAACCTGCATAACCCATTTCCTTTGGTGTGCAAAAAGGTGTGTAATTAAACCATCAGCATAATACCTATCTCCATGTAAAACCCGCACTTATGAACTTTAACTGCTGAATAAAAACTCCTATTACATGACCATTAAGTATTATGAATAAAGCAAGTCATGGTAGGACTTGATTAATTTTTATGCACTATGGATTGTGTCTAGAAGAAATTTGATTTTGGTGGTTGTCCTCCTAGGCAACCCCACAGACTTTGGTGGCTTCACCTCAGGAAAGGCATATGCTGAACTGACTCAGGGAAAAGGAGTCAGACCTCGCTGCGGACTTAACCTACTCGTAGGGTGACTCTGTTGAGGGAGAAACCTCAGCTCCCACTGATAAATCATCAATGCAATCAGCATTGGAAAGAAAGGGAGTGAGGGAAATGGGTGGGTAGAAAAAAACTGGCGATTCCCTTTGGTATAATTTCAAAAGCTGACAACTTTTTAGGTTAATACACATTTTAATTTTTTAGGTTAATACACAAAAGCCACAGTTTGCGACCTAAGTATTTCATCTGGAATTCCCCAAATCACCAGTTTGTGCACCAGGAGCTTGGGCTTGGAGACTCTTGGTTTAGGCTTTGTCAGGGAAAATGAAGATTTTGTGAATGGCTTCTCAAAATCCCCAACAACTTCTATTCTATGAACCTCTGAGTAGAGAAGCAGGATATAAAAGTAGTGTCTCTAATGAAAAAGAATTGAGTTTCACCAGCAGGAAGAAAGGAACGTTTGGAGCAACAATAACTACAATTTTGATGATTAGGTCTAGAAGTGTCAATACAGTGTCCCTGCTGAGACAGAATAACTAAGAATAAAAGGATTCCCATATGGAAAAGACCTAAGCTAGGTTTCCCAGGGTAAACCCAGAGATGAAAGATCCCATATCCAAATGGAATGAATGACCAGGAGATTACATTAAGAAAATGAGGGTGCCAGGCAGATAGCCTGAGAAGACTCTGGAGGGTCCTGGTACTTGGAGTGGTAGGAGAAACAGTGAAAGTGTTTCCATGACCTCCTTTCCAGAAGGCCTCAGGATTGGATAGAAACCAAAAACCAAGAGATTTATATAGTAGAGTAATAGTGCTGGAATCCACGTAGTATGGAGAATGGGTAACACAGGTAGAGGCAGAGATAGCTTCCCCTGAGTCTTTCCTCCTGCTCCTCATTCCCTCTGTATCCTGAAGTATACAAAATTCAAACTAAGGGAGTCTAGTCTTGGAAAACACCAGTGTCCAAGGTGGAAGCACAAGAAAATTCTGTGAGAGACAGATTCGGCTGTTAGAGAGGTGGAAAAACTTGTAGCGACAAGAGCAAGCTATGATAATGCTAGAGGGTCAGATACCCTTTCCCCTCCCTCAAGGCTTGGACTTCAGCTTCTCCCCAGAGTCCACTTTACTAAAAGAGTTAGTAGATACCTGCAGGCATGCAGGAACTCGGAGACAGAAATAAGATACCTCAGGAATACAATTTCTATTCAAGACAGATAGGAGTCATTTAAAATAGGAGGTCAAAATTAGATTTTCAGCATAGATCCTTTAGAGAACACGTCTAAAGGAAGTGCTACAGAAAAAGAAAAGTGAAAGTAAGTAAATAACATAGCAAAGCTTCTTTTGTGTACCAAAAGATAAAGCCAGTATACGTTCTTAATAATCCAAAACTAGATTCTAGAGGATACCAACATGCAGGTGTTGAGGTATGGACTCACATCTGAGAAAATTACAAGAGAAAGGGAGAGGAAACTAGAGTGGTTGTCTTATTCAGAGAGAATGCATTATTTTTACTAATTATAAGAAATTCATAGGGAAGCATGGTAATATAAATGATTATTAATAAATTAGGGGTAGCCCCTTGGATAAAGAAAATTGTATACAAATATTGAAAGCAGTGGGGTGGGGGTTGGAGAGAGAAGTAGAGCAGTATTTAGGAAAGAAGAAACATGAAAGCAAATTAAGTTTTAATAGGATAGTTTTACAGTAAATATAAGCACATTAAAGTCAAAAATCAAAAAAACAGAGACTGATGTTGAAGTGAAAAACACAAGCTAAGCTCTAGTAATGTGTTTTTTTTTCCTACAAAAAAACCACATTTAAACAAAAGGACAGAGTTTGAAAATAAAGCAATGAATTAAAAACAAACAAAAAAAATGAACCCAAACAAAAGAAGAGATATCCATTTCAATAGAAAGAAAGAAAAAAAAGGAGGATTTGAAGGGGAGAAAAATCAAATGCACAAACAAGTTACAAGCCTGACCAAGGAATAAGAATGAAAAATGAAAGAAAGAAAGAAAGAAAGAAAGAAAGAAAGAAAGAAAGAAAGAAAGAAAGAAAGAAAGAAAAGAAAAAAAAAGAAAAGAAAAGAAAAGAAAAGAAAAGAAAAGAAAAGAAAAGAAAAGAAAAGAAAATGATAATAGCACAACATGCGCCTAATAACATGCCCCAAAAACATATTGGGCAACAACTAGAGTTACAGGAAGAAATAGACAAAACACTGTAAATAACAAATGTGGCATACTCTTTTCATAATGCATGAGTCAAGCTTTAAAAGTCAGCACAAATATGGAACATCTAAATAAATTGATTTCTAAGTTCAGGGTAATTAAGTGTTTATGATGAGAACTGTATGCTAAACAAAACATGCATTATTTTTGTCATACATGGAACATTCCCCAAACTTATATGGATTAATTAGCCCTAGAGTAAATATTGCTCAGGCACTGCCTAACAAATCTTAAAAGCCAGACACTAAGGGATATAACCATTTCCAGTTAACTTAACTGCATCCCAGAATAAATCTCAAGAATGTTGGTAGGAGTAAAAAATATCTCCAGCCCCCAACTAGGTAAAATTCACGATACCTGATATGCAATAAATAAAATGCAAGGCACAAAAGGAGGCAGAAATATAGGACCCATATGAGGAGGAAAAAACAATACCAATAAATTCAAACTGTCCTGGAACTACCAAATGTATGTGACTTCACAGACAATATTAAAGCAGATATTATAAATGTATTATAGATCTTTAAGAACTTGAACTGAGACACAGAAGGTATTTCTAAAGACCCAAATTGCACCTCTACAAATGAAAACGACAATGTCTGATTGAAAAAAAACCAGGGCGTGGGATTAATGGCGATTTAGACACTGTAGAAGGCTAGTAAACTTCAAGCGACAGCAATAAACACCATGCGAAGTCAAAAATAGAAGAGAGAATAAACAAATCAAAAGAGAAGAAAGAAAAGGAAGGAATGTAAGAAAGGGAAGGAGAGAGGGAGAAATTAAGGGAGGAGAGAATGAGTAGAAAAGAGCATCAGTGATCTGATACATGATACACCTGTAAGTGGAATCCCCGGAGTGGGGAGTAGGGCATACAAATTTGAATAAATGATCTGAATTTTTTTCCATATAGGCTGAAAGCTGTAAACCCAGAGTCCAAGAATTTCTTTGAGCCCCAAGTATTAGAATCCTGCAGAAAACTAAACAAAGATTATGATCAAATTACTCAAAAAGAGGGATAAAGGAACTCTTAAAAGCAGCCAGAGCAAAACCCACGCATTTTGTAGAACAATGAGTGACTACAGGTTTGTTATCAGAACCAACACAGGTAAGAGGACAGTGGAGCAACATCTATCATATACTGAAACCAACGGTCAATGCAGCATTCTAAATCCAGCAAAAAAAAAAAATCTTTGAAAAATGAATATGAGATACTTTTCCAGACAGACAAGAGCTGAAAGAATCCATCACCAGCAAACCTGCACTAAAAGAAACATAAAGGAAGTCCTTCCAATAAGAGAAAATGTCAACAGGTGGAAACATGGATCTACACCAAGAAATGAACGGTCCCCAAAATGTAAAAATCAGTTAACACGTGAGATTTTTAGATTTGACTTTCTTTGAAACAGAATTGCTGGACTGAACAAAAACCGTAACAATGTATTATGCAGTTTATAACGTATGTAAAAGTAAACGTGTAAAAACAATACTACAAAGGTTGGCGGACAAGAAATCGAAGCTACTATTATAGAGTTATAATAATATGAAGGGGTGTAATGAAACCCTAAAATGGACCGATGAGTTGTACTTGTGCTAATTCCAAAGTAATGATTCAAATAAAAAATGCGAGAGTTTTAGCTAAGAAGCCAATGAAGGAAATAAAAGGGAATCATAAAAAATATTACAGGGGCATCTGGGTGTCTCAGTCGGTTAAGTGTCCAACTTCAGCTCAGGTCAAGATTTTGAATTCACAAGTTTGAGCCCCCCCCCCCCCCATCAGGGTCTGTGCTGACAGCTCAGAACCTGGAGCCTACTTCAGATTCTGTGTCTCCCTCTCTCTGTCCCTCCCCTGCCCATGTGCTCTCTCTGTCTCTCAAAAATGAATAAACATTAAAAAAATTTTTTTAATATTCCAAAATAAGGGGGAAAAAAGAAAATAAAGAACAGATGGCCAAGATACAACTCATATAGTGAGATAATACACTTAAATCTAACCATATCAATAATGACTTTAAATGTAAATGGCCTAAATACTGCAATTAAAAGGGAGAGATTGTCAATTCGGAAAACAAAAGCAGTGACCACCAAATACTGTCTACAAGAAACACAATTTAAATACAAAAAACCAACTAGGTTAAAATAGGGGAGAAAAGATCTACTATATTTAAAAAGAAGCTAAGGGCATCTGCGTGACTCAGTGGGTTGAGCTTCTGGCTCTTGATTTCGGCTCAGGTCATGCTCTCGGGTTTGTGGGAACAAGCGCCATGTTGGGCTCTGCACTGATGCTGTGGAACCTGCTTGGGATTCTCTCTTCCTATCTCTCTGCCCACCCCCCTCAAAATAAACAAATGTTTAAAAAATAAAAGGAAGCTAAGTAAATAAAAGATATTCCATATATAAAAGAAAGCTAGAGGGGCTATGTTAAGTAGATATCATAGCAAAAAATATTAGTAGGAATAGAGAATCATAGTGATATTCATTAAAAAGGCACAAAAATCCTCCATATTCATGCACCGAATAAGAAAACTTAAAAATACATAGAACAAAAGCACATAGAGCCACAAGTGAAATAGAAAAATCCAGAATTATAGTGTGAGATTGACAGAACAAGTACACAGAAAATTAGCAAGGTTCTCTGTCTCACCACACCCAGATGTTGGACTCAGATGCTTCTGGTGCCCCATAAACACTCCTACCCTGCGTGTGGGGGGTGGGGGTAGCATCGCACACTAGAATGCCTACAAGGGTTCAGCCAAACCTCATAGCAAACCCCACATACTGTGTGCCTTCAAGTCACAGCCGAACCTCTCAAACAGTTGGGAGCTAGCCACACTTAAGCAGCACCGGGTAGCAGACACAGCCAGACCCACACAGACAGCTGCACTGGGGCAGACTGGCACACCAGCAAGTCCACACCAATAATGACCCAGACACAACAGGAGGGTGCACGTAACCCACAGAAGAGTCACTTCTGGGGCATCTGGTGCAGGTGACGGGGGAGTGTGCACTACTGTGTCACACCAGACACCCTCTCCATAAAGCCACTCCTTCAAGACCAGAAGACCTAACTGACCTACCTACTATATAGAAACTAACACAGAGGCAAAATGGGAAGACAGAGGAGTATGTTCCACACACAAAAAAAACAAGACACTTCGGAAAAAGAACTAAATCAAACAGGGATAAGCAATCTACAGGTAAAGATTTCCAAGTAAAGGCTGTAAAAACGCTCACCAAACTCAAGAGCAGAATGGATGAACACAGTGAGAACAAAAAGAAAACATAAAAAGTAACCAAACAGAGATGAAGAATGTAGCAGCTGATATGAAAGAGACATTACAGGGAATCAACAGCAGACGAATGGATCAGTAATGTGAAGGAACACTGGAAATCTGGGGCGCCTGGGTGGCTCAGTCAGTTAAGCAGCCGACTTCACCTCGGGTCATGATCTCGCAGTCCATGAGTTCGAGCCCCACATCTGGCTCTGTGCTGACAGCTCGAATGTAGAGCCTGCTTCGGATTCTGTGTCTCCCTCTCTCTCTGGCCCTCCCCTGTTTGTGCTCTTTCTCTTTCAAAAATGAATAAATGTTAAAAAAAAAATTAAGAATACTGGAAATCACCCAATCAGAACAGTAACAAGGAAAACGAATTTAAAAAAAACTGAGGCTAGTTTAAGGGACCTGTGGGATGACATCAAGCCTACAAACATTTGCAGTAAGGAGTCCCAGAAGGAGAAAAGACAGAAAAAGAACTATCTGAAAAAATATGACTAAAAATTTTCCTAACGTGACAAAGGAAACAGACATCCCACTCCAGGAAGCACAACGTCCCACATGAGATGGACCCAAAGAGACCCACACCAAGACCCATTATAATCCAAGTGCCCACAGTGAAAGATAAAAGCAGAATAAAAAAAAACAGCAAAAGAAAAACACCCCGTTATATACAAGGGAACTCCCATAAGACTATCAGCTCATTTTTAAGCAGAAACTTTACAGGAGAGAAGTGAGGGACACAATATATTCAAAGCGCTGAAAGGAAAAAAGAACTTACAACCAGGAATACTCTGGCCAGATTACTACTCAGAATTCAAGAAGAGAGAAGAAATTTCCCAAATGAGCAAAAGCTACAGGAGTTCACCAATACCAAAGTGGCTTCGCCAGAAATGTTAAAGGGACTTCTTTAAATAAAAAAGAGAAAGCCATAACTACAAATGAAAAATTATGGGAAAAAATCTCGCTGGTAAAGGTAAACATATACTAAAAATAGGGACTCGATCACTTGCGTACTCAGTATGGAGGTTAGAAGACAGAAGTGGTAACATTGCTAGCCCTACAATAATTAGTCAAGGAGGAGGCAAAGTAGTCACATGTAAGATACGTCAAAATCATAAGAAGTTGGGGGGGGTGTGGAAATGTAGTGTTTTTAAAATGCATTTAACTTGGGGCACCTGGGTGGCTCAGCGGGTTAAGCGACTGACTCATGATTTCCACTCAGGTCATGATCTCACAGTTTGTGAGCTTGAGCTCTGTGTAGGGCTCTGGTCTGACAGCAAGGAACCTGCTTGGGATTCTCTCTCTCTGTCTCTCTGTCCCCTGTGCCCTCAAAATAAACAGATAAACTTAAAAAAAATATTGAAAGTGGACTTAAACTTAAATGATCATCAACTTAAAATAGATTGCTACATCCACTGGATATTATAAATGAACCTCATGGTAATCACACACCAAATATCTCTAAGAGATAAGCAAAGAATAAACAGAATTCCAAACCTAACACTAGGAAAATTACAAAATCACAAACGAACAGAACAATAAGAAACAACAGAAAAGAAATACAGAAACAACCAAATGGCAATTGGTACCTATCTATCAGTGACTACTTTAAATGTAAATGGACCAAATGCTTTAATCTAAAGACAAAGGGTGGCTGAATGGATTAAAAATCAAGACCTGTCTAGGTATTAAGGAGGGCACTCACTCACTGGAATGAGCACTGGGTGTTAAATGTAAGTGATGAATCACTATCATCTACTCCTAAAGTCACTATTATACTATATGTTAATGAATTAGAATTTAAATAAAAATTTCAAACGACAAAAATATCAAGACCCAACTCTATGCTGACTGCAAAAGACTCACTTCAGATCTAAAGGCACACACAAGCTGAAAGTGAGGAGATAGAAAAAGATATTCCATGAAAACAGAAATGAAAAGGAAGGTAGGGTAGCAATACTTGTATCAGACAAAACAGACTTTAAAAAACATTACTGTAAAAAGAGACCAAGAAAGTCATTACAAAATGGTAAAAGGATCAATCCAACACGAAGACCTAACATTTATAAATGTATATGCACCCAACATAGAGGCACTAAGTTCTACAAAACAAATATTAAGAGACCTAGAGAAAGGAACTGACAACAATAGAATTGTCATGAAGTTTTGAGGTGATGGGAGTTTGTGGGGTCCAGAGCCAATGGCAAGAAAGAATTCTCGAAGATGTGTTTGGTGCAAGAAAGTGATTTATTAAAGCATGGGGACAGGAACCATGAGCAGGAATTGCTGCGCTGGGGTCATGACGGGAACTCATTATATACCCTTAGGTTGGGAGGGGGTCAGAGATAGAGTAAGTCTCCAAGGAATTCTGGAAGCAAGTTTCTAGGACCTTGAGGGGCTAGCTGTTGCTAGGGAAACACCTTTCATCACCATTTAATGAAACCTCAGTCATGAAAGCCCTCAGATGTATTGGGGTGGGGGTGGGAGGCATAAGCATGGAGCATGACTGCCAGCATATATCCTAGGGCAGTTGAGATGAAGGAAGCCGATTCACAGGATCCTAGAGGTCGGGACAATATTCTGCCAAAGTTCTCTTTGCCCCTAGCAAAGTATCATCATAGAGCCAACAGCTCCTAGAGGGGGGTCACTCTGCCAGTTTTAAGGACTTGTCAATGGGCTGTAGGCAGTAAGGAAATTCAGTTTTTCATTTGCCTTAGTTTCCCACATTACCATGGCAAGCACTTAAATCCCTTTCCTTTGTTCTTGGGTAGTCAGGAGTGTCCAAGGAATATCGCACATATTCCATGGGGGGTGGGCGGCGGGAATGTGTGCCAGCCTGTATCTTGCCCTCAGCTTGCCACATGCTCCCCCCACAATAGCAGGGGACTTTATTACCCCATGTACACAAATGGATGTATTACCCAGACAGAAAATCAATAAGGAAACACTGGCCTTAAAAGACACATGAGACCAGATAGACTCAATAGATATATACCAAACACTGCATCCCAAAGAGGCATACACATGTTTTTCCACTACCTATAGAACATTCTCCAGAAAGCAATCACATGTTAAGCCACAGAGGAAGTCTCAATCAATTGAAAAAGACTGAAATCATATCAAGCGTCTTTTTCAAATATAATAATATGAAATCAATTATTAAAAAAAACAAAAACAAAAACACTGGGGGCGCCTGGGTGGCGCAGTCGGTTAAGCGTCCGACTTCAGCCAGGTCACGATCTCGTGGTCCGTGAGTTCGAGCCCCGCGTCGGGCTCTGGGCTGATGGCTCAGAGCCTGAAGCCTGTTTCCGATTCTGTGTCTCCCTCTCTCTCTGCCCCTCCCCTACTCATGCTCTGTCTCTGTTTCAAAAATAAACAAAAACATTTAAAAAATTAAAACAAACAAAAAAAACCCCCTAAAACAGTGGGAAAACACAAACATGTGGAGGCTAAACAACAAACTAGTAAACGACCAATGTTGTCAACACAGAAATTTAAGAGGAAGTTTAAAAAAATACTTTGAGGTAAATCTATGGGGATTTACCTCCAAATCTATGGGATGCAACAAAAGAAGTTCTAAGAGGTCTGTAGAGTGATGCAGTCCTATCTCAAGAAACAAAAGAAATTTCCAAGCAACAATCTAACATTATACCTCAAGAAACTAAAAAAAGAACAAAGCCTAAAGCTAGTAGAAAGTAGGTAATAATTGAGAGCAGACCAGAAATTCCTGAAATACAAAATAGCAATAACTGAAATACATAATAGGAGAACAGAAGACATCAGCTTAAGGTAAAAGCTGGTTCTTTGAAAAGATAAAAATGATACACTTTTGGGGCGCCTGGGTGGCGCAGTCGGTTAAGCGTCCGACTTCAGCCAGGTCACGATCTCGCGGTCCGTGAGTTCGAGCCCCGCGTCGGGCTCTGGGCTGATGGCTCAGAGCCTGGAGCCTGTTTCCGATTCTGTGTCTCCCTCTCTCTCTGCCCATCCCCCGTTCATGCTCTGTCTCTCTCTGTCCCAAAAATAAAATAAACGTTGAAAAAAAAATTAAAAAAAAAAAAATGATACACTTTTAGCTGGACCCATCCAGGAGAGAAGACAGAGGGTCCACACAAGTAAGATCAAAAAATCAAAGAGAAGTTATAAGCAATATTACAGAAATACAAAGGATAAGAGATTACTACAAACAATTGTATTCTAACAAATTAAAGCACCTAAAAGAAATTCATACATTTATAGAAACATACAATCCTGCAAGGCTGAATCAGGAGGAAATAAGACATCTGAGCAGACCTATTACTTGTAATGAACTTGAGTCAATAATCAAAAAACTCACAACAAAACAAAAGTCCAGACCACACAGTTTCAGAAGCAAATCCTACCGATATTAAAGAAGAGTTAGGGGTGGCTGGGTGCTCAGTCAATTAAGTATCTGACCCCGGCTTATGTCATGATCTCACAGTTCGTGAGATTGAGCCTCCTGTGGGTCTCTGTGATGACAATGCAGAGCCTGCTTGGGATTCTCTCTCTGCCTTTCTCTCTACCCGTCCCCCTTCTCTCAAAATAAATAAGCATGAAAAAAAGGTTAATACCCATATTCCTCGAAGTATTCCAAAAAATTTGAAGAAAGAATACTTCCAAACTCATTCTAGGAGGCCAACATTATCCTTATACCAAAGCCAGACAAATACACTCCAAAAAAAAAAAAATCGCCAGCCAATATACTTGATGAATATTGAGACAAAAAAACCCTCAAGAAAATATTAGCACAGTGAATTCAACAATTCAGTTAAAGGGTCATGCACCATGATCTCTAGTGGGATTTATTTCAGGGCTGTAAGTATGGTTCAGTATTCATCAAACAATCTATTTGACACACCACATTAAAAAAGAGGATAAAAATCACAGGATCATCTCAACAGATGCAGAAAAAGCATTTGATAAAATCTAACATCCATTTATGATAAAAAAAAAAGTCTCAACACAGTGGGTACAAAAGGAATATACCTCAGTATAATCAAGATTATATATTATAAAGCCACAATGTCATATTCGACAGTGAAAACCCAAACATAAAGCTTCTCCTCGAAGATCAGGAACAAGACAGGGATGTTCACTCTCCCCAGTGTTATTCAACACACAAGTCCTAGCAACCACAATCAGACAAGAAAAAGAAATAAAAGGGCATCCAAATTGGAAAAGAAGTAAAACGATCACTATCGCAGAAGAGCTGATACTATATATAAAAAAAACCCTCAAGTCTCCACCACAAAATTATTAGAATAAGTGAATTCAGGAAAGTTGCAGGATACAAAGTTTACATACATATGTGGCATTTTTATACGCAAAATAATGAACTATCAGAAAGAGAGATTAAGAAATCAATACCATTTACAATTGCACCAAAAAGAATACAATACTTGGGAATAAATTTAACCAAGGAGGTGAAAGACCTATACACTGAACACTTCAAGAAACTGATGCAAGAACATGAAGACACAAATAAATGGAACGATATCCCATGCTCATGGACTGGAAAAATTATTACTGTCTATTTCCACACTACCAGGATCAATCTACAGATTCAGTGCAATCCCTACCAAAACACCAATGGCATTTTTCACAGAACCAAAACCAATAATCCTAACACTTGTACGTCACTACAAAAGATCCCAATTAGCCAAGCAATCTTGAGAAAGAAGAACAAAGCTCAAGTTATCATGATCCCTGACCTCAAACTATAATATAAAGCTATAGTAATCAAAATAATATGGTACCTGTACAGAAAAAGACATATAGAACAAAACAGCAAGTTGAGAAATAAACTCACATTTATACATACAAATGTGAGTATACATATATACATTTATACATACAAATGTGAGTATACATATATACTCACATTTGTGTCCCAGCAAGAACACACAATGGGGAAAAGGTGGTCTCTTCAATAAACGGTGCTGGGAGAGCTGGGCAACTACATGCAAAAGAATGGGACTAGACTACTTTGTTAAACCTTATCTAGAAAAAAACTGAAAATGGATTCAAGACTTAAATGTGTCTGGATCATTCAGAAGAGAAAGCATGCAAATCTTGATTTAGTCTCAGTGTCATGAGCTCAAGCGCCATGGGGGAATAGAGATTACTTAAATAAAACTTAAAAAAAGAATACTTAAATGTAAGATCAGAAGCCATAAAACTACTAGAAGAAAACAAAGGCAGTAAGGTTTTAGACACTGATCTGAGCAATACTGTTTTGGATCTGTGTCCTCTGGCAAGGGCAACAAAAGCAAAAGTGAGTAACTAGGACCTACGTCAAACTAAAAAGTTTTTGCTTTTGTTTGAAGGAAACCATCAACAAAATGAAACTGCAACCCACTGAATGGAAGATTAAATTTTCAAGGGGTCAATACCCAAGATATATAAAGAACACACAAACTCACTATCAAGAAAAAGAATAACTCAATTAAAAAATGGGCAGAGAACCTGAATAGATGCTTCTCCGAAGAATATATACAGACGGCCAACAGCAACATCAGATGTTTATTATCATTAACCATCAGGGAAATGCAAATCAAATCTATAATGATGTATCACCCTCACACCTGTCAGAATGGCTACTTACCAGAAAGACAAGAATAACAAGAAGTAAGTGTTTGCAAGGGATGTGGAGAAAAGGAAATTCTACTGCACTATTCACTAATAGTGAATTGGTTATTGGGGCGACATAAATTGGGGCAACCACTGTAGAACACAGTGTGGGGTTTCTTCAAATAATTAAAAATAGAACCACTCTCTGACGCAGCAATTCTACTTCTTAGCACTGATTCATAGAAAATGAAAACACCAATTTGAAAAGATATGTGCACATTTGTTTATTACAGTACTATTTACAATAGACAAGATAAGGAAGCAACCTAACCGTCAAAAGATAAATGGATCAAGAAGATATGGTGCATTTACATTTATATGTAACATATATGTTTTAAGTTAATAATTATGTTATATATTTACATTTATATATTTATAATGGATTATGTCTTAGCCATAAGAAGAAGAATGAGGGGCGCCTGGGTGGCGCAGTCGGTTAAGCGTCCGACTTCAGCCAGGTCACGATCTCGCGGTCCGTGAGTTGGAGCCCCGCGTCAGGCTCTGGGCTGATGGCTCGGAGCCTGGAGCCTGTTTCCGATTCTGTGTCTCCCTCTCTCTCTGCCCCTCCCCCGTTCATGCTCTGTCTCTCTCTGTCCCAAAAATAAATAAACGTTGAAAAAAAAAATTAAAAAAAAAAAAAAAAAAAAAAAAGAAGAATGAAATCTTGCCATTTGAGACAACATGGATGGACCTAGAGAATATAATGCTAAGCAAAATAACATCAAAAAAAAAAAAAAGACACATACCATATGATTCACTTACATGGGAAAACTAAAAAACACAACAAAGAACAACAACAACAACAAAACCCAGAGACTCACAGATAGAACAATTTGGAGGTTGCCAAAGGGGAGGGAATAAGAAAATGGTTCCAAGAGGGGAAGGGGATTAGAAGATACAAATATCCAGTTAAAAAATAGACAAGCGAGGTGCCTGGGTGGCTCAGTTGCTTAAGTGTATGACTCTTGATTTCAGCTCCGGTCATGATCTCATGGTTCAGGAGTTCAATCCCCATGTCAGGCTCTGTGCTAACAGCTCAGAGCCTGCTTGGGATTCTCTCCCTCGTCTCTCTGCTTCTCCTCTGCTCTCTCACTCTCTCTCAAAATAAATAAGTAAAATCAACATTTTAAAAACAAAATAAAATCACGTTGAAAAGTAAAAAATAAGCCACAGGGATACAACGTACAGCATCGTGAACATAGTTAATAATCTATAACAACTTTGTATGGTGACAAATAGCTAGATTTATGGTGGTGATTATTTCATAATATATATAAATGTTGAGTTAGTATGTTGTATACCTGAGCCTAATATACGGTATGTCAGCTACACTTGAATAAAAAAGAAAATAAGAATATAGAAGATTTTTGCAGCACAATTAACTATGTTGATGTGATTACCACTTTTGGAAAACTCTACCCAAAAGGAGAATACATATTCTTTTCAAGTGCACACAGAACATTTATCCAAATTGACCTTCTTTTGGATCACACACAAGTCTCATTCATTTAAAATTTTTTTTTTTAACGTTTATTTATTTTTGAGACAGAGAGAGACAGAGCATGAACGGGGGAGGGGCAGAGAGAGAGGGAGACACAGAATCGGAAGCAGGCTCCAGGCTCTGAGCCATTAGCCCAGAGCCCGACACGGGGCTCGAACTCACCGACCGCGAGATCGTGACCTGAGCTGAAGTCGGACGCTTAACCGACTGAGCCACCCAGGCGCCCCAGTCTCATATATTTTAAGGATTCAAGTCATATGAAGTATATTCTTTCACCAATACAACTGAAAGAGAAATAAGAGAATTTTCTCTGGAAAATACCCATGTATCTGAAGAGTAAATAACCAAATTATAAACAATCTATGTAGTAAAAAAGAAATTGCAAAGTATTTCAGATGAATGAAGATGATAACAAAATATATCAAAACTTGTGGGATGCTGCTAAAATAGTAAATATGTCCATTGGAAAAGAAGTCAGGGGCCAAATCAATGATGGCAATTTCTACCTTAAAAAATTACCTGAAATAAGCAGAAGAAAATAAACAGATTAGACTGGATATCAATAAAACTGAAAATATGAGAATATGAGAGAGAAACCAATGAAATATAAAGCTGGCCCTCTGAGAAGATGAAAGAAATTGGTAAAACTCTATCTGGATGCAACAGGAAACAGACAAGAAACCAATGACCAATATAAGGATTGAGAAGGTAAAATCATGATATATTCCTTAGGTATCCCAAATATAACAAGGGAATATGATAAACAACTATATGCCAAGAAATTAAAAATCTTAGATGAAACAGATGAATTCTTGGAGAGATCTAAACCACTGAAGAAGAAATAGATAACTTGAAGAAATTCAAGAAATTAAATTTGTAGTTAACAACCTTCAGAAAGAAAACTCCAAGATGCACGGTTACAATGGTGAATTTTCTCAAATATATAAAGTAATAATACTATTTCTTCACAACTCTTCCTGACAAGTGAAGAGGAGGGAATATTGCACAATTCGTTCTATTTTTTTTAATGTTTATTTATTTTTGAGAGAGATAGAGAGACAGAGTGCAAGAGCGGGAGGGGCAGAGAGAGAGACACACACATAGAATGTGATGCAGGCTCCAGGCTCTCAGCTGTCAGCACAGAGCCTGACGCGGGGCTCGGGCCCACAAACCATGAGATCATGACCTGAGCTGAAGTTGGACGCTCACGCGACGGAGCCACCCAGGGGCCCCAGCACAGTTCATTCTAGAAAGCCAGTTTTACTCTGATACCACAACCAGACAAAGCCATTACAAAGGAGAAAGTAGACTAAAATTCCTCATGACCATAGATGCGAAAATTCTAAGTAAAACTTTTGCCCAGCTGCATTCAGGAATACATAGAAAGATAATACATCATTATTATTTATCCCAGTAATGTAAGGTTTACCAAAATGTAGGAATTCTGACATGGGCTACATGAATAAACCTTGAAAACATTATGCTACGTGAAATAAGCCAGACACAACAGGGAGAGTGTTACATAATTGTATTTATATGAGTATTCAGAGTAGGCAAGTTCATAGGGACAGAAACTAGAGATTACCAGGAGCTGAGGGGACTGGTGATTTCTTACTGGGTATAAGCTTCTGCTTGGAATACTGAAATAGTCCTGGAAATGGATTTTGGTAAGAGTTTACAACATTGTAAAAGTACTTAAAACCATTGAATTGTGTATTTAAAAATAGCTAAAATGATAAATTTATGTTATGTGCATCTTAACACATAAAGAAATTAAAAACAAAAAATTTAAAATTCCTTGTAATTTACCATATCAACACTCTCAAAGAATATTATAATCATGTCAACAGACACAGAAAAAGCATTTGACAAAGATTCAATATTTATTTTCAATAAAAACTCTGAGCAAATGAGAAATAGAATGGCACTTGCTTTTTTTTAAATGTTTATTTATTTCGAGAGAGAGCGCGTGTGGTGCATGTGCACACGGGAGAACAGGGGAGGGGCAGAGAGAGAGAGAGAGAGAGAGAGAGAGAGAGAGAGAATCCCAAGCAGACTCTGCACAGAGCCCGACAAAAGGCTTGAACTCATGAACTATGAGATCATGACCTGAGCCCAAATCAAGAGTTGGATGCTTAATCAACTGAGCCGCCCAGGCGTGCCTAGAATGATACTTCCTTAGCCTGCTAAAGGGCATCTACAAAACACCTACAGCTAACATCATTCTTAATGGCAAAAGCTTGTTGTCATGTAAGATCAGGGCAGGTCTGTTCTCACCACTCCTATTCAACGCTGGCCTGGAGGTTTTGTCCAGTACAATAAGGCATCCAGAGGAGAAAGAAAGAACTCAAAATTTTATGTAGAAGACCTGATGGAATCTACAAAAAGAAACTAGAACTAGTAAGTAATGTAGGAAGGTTGCAAGATAGAACATCAATATAAAAAAACCCACCATTTTCTTTATGCATGTTAACAATGAAAAATGTGAAATTGAAATGAAAATGCAGTGCCGTTGACAGTAACATTAAAATATGATCGGAACAAATCTGACAAAATATTTGAAATCCCTATCCACTGAAAACTGTAAAATACTGCTAGGAGAAACTGAAGACAACCTAAATAAATGTTCACTGATTGTAAATGTTCAATATCTTTAAAAATGTAAATTGTCTCAAATTCACCTCATGCATTCAATGCAACCTGTACATCCAGAATCCCAGCAGATGTGTCATAGAAACTTCCAAGTTGATTCTAAAGTTATTCAATGGGCGCCTCAGTAGCTCAGTCAGTTAAGCATCTGACTTCAGCTCAGGTCATGATCTTGCCGTTTGTGGGTTCAAGCCCCACACTGGGCTCTGTGTTGACAGCTCAGAGCCTGGGAGCCTGCTTCAGACTCTGTGTCTCTCTCTCTCTCTGCCCCTCCCCAATTCGTGCTCTAATTCTTTCTCTCTCTCCAAAAACAAACAAACAAAACAAAACAACACATTAAAAAGAATTCAAGTTACTCCCAAAATGCATAGGACCAAAAATCATAGCCAAAACATCTCTGAAAAAGGAGGCAAAGTTGGAGGTGCAATACAGGGAAATAGATCTGTGGAAAGAACAGAGTCCTAAGATAGATCTACATATTTATATAATATGGCATTTGCAAATGGGCAAAGGCAACTGAGTGGAGAATAGATAGTCTTTGAATGAATTATGCTGGAATAATTAGATATCCATGTATTAAATAATGGTTTTCTATCTATATCCCATACTTTCCATAAATATTATTTCAAAACGGACCACAGACCTAAATGCCAACCCTAAACCATAAAACTTCTAGATGCAAACAGAGGAACGAATATTTGTGATGCTGGGTTAGGCAGAGCTTTCTTAGATACTACATGAAAAAATGATCATTAAAAACGTCTGGGGGCGCCTGGGTGGCACAGTCGGTTAAGCGTCCGACTTCAGCCAGGTCACGATCTCGCGGTCCGTGAGTTCGAGCCCCGCGTCGGGCTCTGGGCTGATGGCTCAGAGCCTGGAGCCTGTTTCCGATTCTGTGTCTCCCTCTCTCTCTGCCCCTCCCCCATTCATGCTCTGTCTCTCTCTGTCCCAAAAATAAATAAACGTTGAAAAAAAAAATTAAAAAAAAAAAAAGTCTGGTAAATTGGATTTCATAAAAATTAAAAAAAAAACTTTTGCTCTTTTGAAGATGCTGTTAAGGTAACAAAAAGGTAAGGCACAGGGTGGGGAAAAATATTTTCCAATCACACATCTACTAAAAAACTTGTATCCAAAATAAACAAAGAACTCCGAAAATTTGCAACCCCATTACAATGAGCAAAACATTTAGACACTTCATCAAAAAGATATAGAAATGGGCAATAAGCACATGGAAGCAGGCTCAACATTATTAGTCATTAGGGAAATGCAAATTGTGATTTTATATATTCCCATAATGGGATACCTGCACACATCGACTGGAATGACTAAAACGGATTGGTCATATTAAGCATTTACAAGAGTGTAAGAGAACTGAAACACTCATAGAATACTGGCGGGTATGTAAAATGATAGTCACTTTGAAAAAACATTTTGGAAGGTTTTAAAATATTAATCATACACCTACCACATGATCTACTCATTTCATTCCTGGATATTTACCCAAGAAAAAGGAGCATGTGTCAGTACAAAGAATTGTGCATGAAACATCGTGGCAGTTTTATTTGTAATAGTAGAAACCCAGAAACAACTGACATGTCCATCAATAGGTCTATGGGTATGCAGTTGATATATGCATGTAATGGAATACTACCCACCAACAGAAAGGAGCAAAATACAGATGTAAATCACTATCGATACAACAGCACAGACGATCCTTGAATTATGCTGAGAAAAGCCAGGCAAAAGAATATATACAGTGTTATTCAGTTTATATAAATGATATGAAACGCAAACAGATTCACAGTGAGAGAAAGCAGATCGGCGGTTACCTATAAACCAGACTACTCGGACAGATGGGAGACAGGGCTCAGTCACAAAGGGGCTTGAGGAAATTTTTGGACGTGTGGGATGTGTTCAGTGTTTTAACTGGTTGTACTGTTTTCATGGTTGGATACACATATGTCAGGTCCTTCAAACTGTACGCTTTAAATACATGCAGTTTATTCTATGTCAATTACACTACAATATAACTGTTTAAAAGTAAGGTTAGAAAGGGGATGCCTGGGTGGCTCAGTCAGTTAAGGGTCGGGCGCTTGATTTCAGCTCACGTCATGATCTCCCAGTGCGTGAGATTGAACCCTGCGTCTGGCTCTGCGCTGACATCACGGAGCCTATTTAGGATTCTTTCTCTCTCTCACTCCGCCCCACCCCGACCCACTCCTTGTCTCAAAATAAATTAACATGAAAAAAAAATAAGGTCGTGAAAGGAAATAGAGCAAATGTACAAGAATACACTAAAGAACAGACAACTATGTATCAAAGAGAAAAAAAAGATGAAAGTAAAAACTAGTGCTTTGAAAAGATAAATAGGTAAACTTTGACAAGGGTGATCATGTACGCAAAGGAGAAAAGATTTTTTTTAAGCACATAATAGAGAATGGGAAGGGCGAAATCACTTTGTCAATAAAACTGAAAGGACAAAATACACACTTTGGCATCAGATAAAAATAGAAAAATATAACAGAAATTGTAGTGGTGATTGAAGACGTATCCACTTCTGTAACGTGTCCCCGTCCCAAATGATTTTACAGGTAAGTTCTTCCAAACTTTCCAAAGAACAGATAATTCTTACCTTACTGCGATTTTTCCGGGAGAAAAAACAAAACAAAACAAAAGACAACAAAAAAACCCACCCAACTTACTTTCTAAGTCAAATACATCCTTGATTGCAAAATATGATGAAGATACAACAACAACAAATTATTAGCCTCTTTCTTAAGAATATTTTTGTGAGAATACTAAATAAAAACTGGTTGAATGAAGAAAATGTATTACAAATATATAATAATAGATCTTTGTTCTGAAATATAGGGATAGCCAGAATTCTGAATATTAATTCAAGGTGAAAATTACAAGATTAACAACAAGCAAAACCTGATAAATTTCAACATCTATTAGGGAATATATGTTGATTAAAATCTATCTACCTGTTATCAATATTTATTGATCCATTGATTGATCAATCAAATGATCGATATCTGGATCAACACAGAAATATTTTCAACTTGAAAATAACAAAGGAACAAAAAGTATAAGGTAATATGTGATGGGGAAATCTGAGATGTGATTAAGGTAAAAAATAAGACACTGATTTTCTATCATCACTACTGTTCAAAATAGTGTTGGAAATCCTCCCCATTTAAATAAAGAAAAAAGGAAATAACAACTCTGAGAAATGAAAGAGAAACATAAGTCCCTTAAGAATACTCTATTTTAAAATGTATAGTCTGTATAGCATTTATAAAACTCTACTGAAAATGTTAAATTAATGGGAAGACCTATCATGCAGACATTAATGCTCCCCAAATAGATCTTCAGATTCAATGCAATTTCAATTCAACTCCACCAACTTTTTCTTGTATGTGGGGGTAGGGAGAGGGTTGGGGAGAGGATGTGACAATTTGCTGCTAAAATTTATATAAAATAGAAGAGAGTCATAACAACAGCTTAAAAGAAGAACCAAATGGGGATCTTACTCTGCCAAACATCAGCACTTATTATGAAGCTATAATCATCAAGATAGTGTTATATGTCATAGGGATACATAAATAAGCTACTGTACGTGAGTAGTGAATCGAGAAGTTTAAAAACCCACATGTAAGGAAATGCCACGTATATGGATACAACCGGTGCTGTAAACGAGAGAAGAAAGGATGTGCTAGGAAAGTTATTTTTTAGTACAGAACAACATGAAGCTGGGTCTCTGTCTCACACTATACCTAAATATCAAGTCCAGATGGTTTTAAGACCTTAAACATCCTTACAACAAATTTAGACAAAGCAAGCAATCGGAAAAAAGTCTACAAAAGACACCAACAGTCATTTCACAGGAAAAGGAAACATAAATGACGATAACAACATAGAAGGATGCTCGTTTGTTGCCAGAAAAAAAAATGCAAATTAAAATTTCAAGGAGATACTACTTCACACACAGTCATTGGGCCAAAGTCAACAAGCCGACAAAACCATCAACTGTTGCTGAGGATATAGAACAAGGATATTGGAAACAACACACCTACTTGGGGAAACGCTAAGGTACTAACAAAATTGAATATGAACATTCCCAGAAATCTAGAAATCCTGCTTGTGGAACGTACTCTAGAGCGAAATCTAGAAAAAATGTGCACCTAGAACCACATAAAAGTATGTTTATGGCAGCAGCATTGTCTGTAATGGAAACAACCCACATGCCCATCAATCATAGGATGGAAAATTTAATTATTGTATATAAATAGGAAATCTGTAAACGAAATGATAGTGAATGAACCATGTCGAGTGGGATTCTCAGGGACACGGTGTTCAACAAGGAAAGCAAGTAACTGAAGAATGAGTGCAGTATGATTTCTTTTTTATTAAGATCCCAAACAGCCAAAAATAACAGTATTTTGTTTAGGCGATATGGTAAACCAATGGATGCAAAAAGGATAAACAACAGGTTTATGGTTTCCTCTAAGGGGAAAGAATGTGAGGAGTAGGACTGGGGACAGATATAGAAGGAGGTTCAATGGTTCTGGCAAAATTCTACTGATTTCACTTCGGGGCAAGTGTATAAGTGTTTTATTTTATTGTCACACCGATTGTCACAAATTGTATGGCATGTCCGGTCTGGTTACCTGCGTGGCAGCTACTTGAGTTTTTGATCCTTGCCATAAATCCTGTCTTATAGGTTACCTTTTCAAGGATAAGCCCATCTGAACAGGCAACAAGTATTTGAGCATTTTGAAATTTCAGTAAGTGGGGAAATTAGCACGAAAGCGGACGTGTGACACAGACTTAAATGTATAAGACTTAGAAAAACCAAGCCCTTGCCACTGCTCGGCCTTGCCAAACTCCTGGTAGCTATCATAGCCATCTTTTATTTCCTCCTGAGCCCAAAGTGGCCTGAAAAGTGCTCAGTAGCAGACTCCACACACCCGCTCTCCATTCATCAGCGTTGACAAGTAAGATACGACCTATTTGCAAGCCCGATTATTGAGTTTAATGTCCTTAGCCACATCCATGCCAATGGGTTCCGGACGGCCAATCAGTCCATTCATAAAAGCTTGGAAAAGGTACTTTTCCGATCAGGTGATCAACACCAGGAGGGAAGTCCGTGGGTTTTACCTAAGTCGCCTGACCTATCCTAATTTGAATTTATGTCATGGAAACAAACCTGCCCTTGTACTAACTCAGCAACTGACTTCCATGCATAATATTTGTCTTGGGCATGAGGATGCGGTTAGGATTTAAAAGAGAAAAATCAAATAAATCAGATTCCTGCTTTTTTTTTTTTTTCTGGTTCAGGTGAATCAGAGAGGCCTTGTTTAGTCGCTGAAATTCTTTACATGTGACACAATCCTCTTAGCTGGTAGGAAGGTAGGTTTGTATTTTCTGCGATTCACACTTGACGGGAAGAAGGTGGGAGCTGTGAAAGACCACTTGCTTCCTCTTCTGTCATTGGTACAAATAGATGAAATGGGAGCATGATCTCACTCTGAAATATTGAGAAGAAATGGCTGTCTTTACTCTTTTTTACTTGCTTTTTCCTGCGGAGGAAGGGTAGTTCTCTTAAGCCTGACATCCCCTGGACTGCAATTCTCTCCTGGAGAGGATTAATGTACTTTTTAAAAAATGTTTACTTATTTTTCAGAGAGAGAGAGACACACAACATAGAATGCGAGCAGGGGAAGGGCAGAGAGAGAGGGAGACGCAGAAACCGCAGCAGACTCCAGGCTCTGAGCTGTCAGCACAGAGTCCGACGCGGGGCTCGAACCCACTAACCCTGAGATCGTGACCTGAGCTGAAGTCAGACACTTAACCGACTGAGTCACCCAGGTGCCCCGAGGGTTAATGTCATAGACTTAGCTATGCACAGGTGGCCTATTTTGGGTATTCTAATCTCAAGTAAGAGTAAGGTAGCGTCATTTACCTTGACCCTCTAGATCCAATGACCCTCTGTAGACCCTCTGCATCTGCATGCAGATCCAAAGTCTAGCCCCTGGGAAAGGACTACACAGGCCATTTGGGCCTTCAGTCTCCACTAAATAATAAAAGCCGGCAAGCATTACCAGTAATAAAACTTACATTTTGACTCATTACCTGACTCCTTTTCTCCCCCCTTTAATTGAGTCTGAACACAGAGGAGGAGAGTGTGGTTACTTACATTCCTCAGACTATGGTGTAAGGGGAGGTGAAGGTTAATCTTGGCTCTGATGAGCCGATTAAAATGGACAACTGATTTAAGCACAACTTAAATCAGTAAGTGCTATCAGAGGAAATACATGGAAGAACAGAAAAATCAACATGCTGATCATATTAAGAATTATATGATCATATTAAGAATAAGAATCATAATATCTAATATTTATTGAACACTTACTATGTACCAGATGCTGCTTCAGGTGCCTTACAAGAACTGGCTCATTCATTTCACTCAGCGCCACCAGGGAGAGGTTTTTATTGTCTCCATTTTACAGATGCAATAAACACGAATAAGTTAGGCAAGGAGTCAGCAGCCCAAGCTCATCATTTCCTTTTCTTACAGATTATGAACTAAGACATGATATACCGGGTCTAGAGGCTACTGGAACATTTTATAATGTTCTAATACACATTTGGCCGTTCAACTATTCATTCTCCGAGAACTAATCCAGTGCTGACTAGGCACTGGGGATGCTTATAGATACTGAAATCTGGCGAAAAGAACAAGATTCTTGTCTTCAAGAATTCAATATGAAGAACCAGGAGGACTTCTTAGATCAATAGCTGATTCCAGGGATAGGGAAGGGAAAATACAAAATTGATCTATACCATCTTGTTTCACCTGAAATTAAGGACGCGCTCAGAAAACAAAAGAGTAGGTAGCCGGTCAAAAGGACATAGCAGTCAGACTGCAAGTGTTCCCAAAGCTCAAAAACAGCATCTTTTGAGTAAGACCTGAAACTGTAAAACCCCTAAAGAGAGTGGATAAGCTCCTGGATATTGGTGTTGGCAATTTTTGTTTTGACTTTCATACTAAAAGCGAAGGCAATAAGTGAAAAACGAAATAACCAAGACTACCTGAAGTTAAAAAGCTTCTGTACGACACAGGAAACCATTAACCAAAGGAAAAGACAACTGAACAAAGAGAACAAGTGAGGCGTTAATATCCAAAATTGGCAAAAGAACCAAACTAGCCAATTAAAAAATGGTCAAGGAACCTAGATAGACATTTCTCCACAGAAGACATACACATCGTCAACAGGTCCATGAAAAGGTGCTCCACATCATTAATTGTTAAGAAGATGCAAATCAAAAGCACAATGAAATATCACCTGTCTCACACGGTTGTTATCAGAAAGACAAGAAGTAACAAGTGTTGGTGAGGATGTAGAGAAAAGGGAACCCCTGTGTACTGTTGGTGGGAATGTGCACTGGTACAGTCATCAGAGAAAACAGTATGGAGGTTCCTCAAGAAAAGAACAACAGAATTATCAAATGATCCGGCAGTCCCATACATGGGCATGTATCCAAAGGAAACAAAAGCATTATTTTGAACTGACGTCTGCACTCTCACGTTCATAGCAGCATTATTTACCATACCCAAATGATACAGTCTGTGTCTGATGATGGATGAATGGATAAAGAACGTGTGGGATTAATATATATATTAATTTTATATATACATAAAATTCGGCCTTAAAACCAAAGAAGAGTTCCAGTTCAACATGGCAAGATGGCAAGATTCTGAGCTCAGCATATAGATGCAGATGCAACAATTTCCTCTAAGGAAAGACAAATTAAAAATTAGCTGAGTAATTGCTACACATTCAAGAAAAGCGAAGAAACCTACATTGAGGGGAAAGAGAAGTTGACATACAATCTTTCCATAAATCTGATCCCTGGTGCAGTGTCTTACAACATAGAGGGAACCCAAAGCCCAGAGCTTCTCCTGAAAAGTGAAAGCTTGGACCCCACATCAGTCACCCCAGCTTTTAAGATGTGCATCTGCGAGATCAGCCGCTGAAACATGCAGCTTTGAAAACCGATGGGACTCATACCCACAAGAACCACAAGACTATATACCAAATGGACAAAGGGCTATTAGGAGCTTTGTGTGCTTGCACTTACTCACATCAGGGACCAGCACAGAGACAGCTGATTGAGGCAGGCCTAGATTTTGTTAAAGAGGCTTACTTGTTCATCAGACTGAGAGACAGGTATCTAATAACACACCTCTAGGAGCCCGCTAGGGTACTCTCTGGGCACAAAGGCTTGGGGCTGCCATCTTTGAGCTCTCCCTAGCTGGCTCTCGCTAGCCAGTATTTCCTGGAAAGGAGCTTGTGCCCTCCTCCGGTGTTCCAATTTTTGTGACTGCCACCAGGGATACCTCTGTAAGCACCTGTTTCTGGTGATCACTGGGGCTTATGCTCGAGGGTCCCACAGGACTGTCACAAATGTAGAGAGAGCTCTTCAAAGGCTACCATCCTGAGAACACAGAAAAAGACAACATTCCAAGGAGCCCTGTCTTTCTGTGAAGGAAGCCTATTAGCTTATCTTTGCAGAATCAGCACAAGAAGCAAGCTTCTAATTAAACACACATCTAAGGGCTGGCTATAATCCTTTCCAGACATCTCAGAGAACAGGGGCTAGCTTTGCGCTCTTGTTCTGCTATGCTCCCGAGCACCACTATCTCCCAGAAGAGGAGCTTTGTCATGCATCTGGACACTAGTTTTTGTGGCTGCTGCCCTGGGGATGCCTCTTCATTACTTGGCTCTGGTGGCCAAATGTGCATTCTTTGATCCTACAAGACTTTAACAACTGGAAGAACACTTCATAGCTGGCTACCATCCCCAGGGAACCGCACAGACAGCAGAGTGAAACACATTCCCAAGTTCTCTGTCAAAGAGGTCTATTTGCTCGTCCCGGAGCTCTGGCCAGAAGGGCAGAAGATCTGGTTTGGCATGTATCCAGGGGCCCAAAGAAGATCTCTAAGGGGACGGAAGATGACGGTCATCATCTCTGCACTCTCCCACTTTCTTGATTCAGTTTGCCAGTATCTCCCAGAAGGGAGCTTGTACCCTCCTAGAGTGTCCCAATTCTTGTGGTTGCAGAACAGACCACCTCTAGGTTATCTGGCTTTGGTGGCTCGTGGGGCTTCTGTTTGCATGTCCCACAAGGCTAACCAATGGAGAAAGAGCTCTCAACTGGCTAGCACCCCCAGGACACAAAGGGGCAAAAGACTGAGCATCCAGTCTTTCTGTCAAAGAGGACTGTTAGCTTATCTGCATAGCTGAATCCAGAGGGGCAGGCTTTTAACCAAACACACATGGAAGGGCCCATGGTAATACTCTGGAGGCCTCAAAGAGCAACAGTTATCTTTGCATTTTCCCTCTGCTACCTCCAGAGCACCAGTATCTCCTGGAGTAGAGCTATGTGGTGTCCTGTTTTTTGTGGCTACTGCTCAGAGGTTGCCCCTTGCATACTTTGAAAGTTGTGATCTAGGGGCGCCTGGGTGGCTCAGTCAGTTAAACCTCTGTTAAGCATCTGGTTTCGGCTCAGGTCATGATCTCACAGCTTGCAGCTTCAGGCCCCACATCGGGCTCTGTGATGACAGCCTGGAGCCTGGAGACTACTTTGGATTCTGTGTCTCCCTCTGTCTCTGTCCCTCCCCTGCTCACACTCTGTCTCTCTCTCTCTCTTGAAAATGAATAACCATTAAAAAAGAAAAAAAACAAGTCACTACCTGAGGGTCTGGTTTCCAATCAGCCTGAATCTAGGGAATGATATCCTCCCTTTGGGACATTCACATGCAATGGCATGCCCTCAACTGGGATTTACTAAAAACAGAATAAACTTCTTAGATATTCATAAAGGTTTGAGAGGCCACAAAGAAGTAGGGCGGGGTTGAACTGTAAGTTTCATCTCCTACATGAAGCCACTCCTTCATGACAGAAAGAGGTGGTTGTTTTTTTTCATGCATAGAAACCAACACAGAGAGCCAAGAAAAACAAACAAACAAAAACAAACCAAAAAACAAGGGAACATGGTTCAAATAAAAAACTAGATAAAATCTTAGGAAAAAAAACCTTAATAAAATGGAAACAAGTTTTTCACCCAATAAAGAGTTCAAAGGGCGGGGGGTGGGGGGGGTGGGAAGGATGAACATAGTGAGAATTCAAACCAACAGATAGAAAATATAAGGAAGTACCAAAAAGAGGTCAAAGAGCTGAAGAATACAGTAACTAAACTGAAAAATACTCTACAGGGCTTCAATAGCAGAATACATGAAGCAAAAGACAGGATCAGTGAAGTCAAAGAGCAGTGGAACTCATCCAATCAGATCAAGGGGGAAAAAAAAAGAAAAGAAAGAAAAAAAAACAAAGATAGCTTAAGCAACTTATGAGACAATATCAAGCAGAATAATGTTCATACTATACAGGCTATGAAGGAGAAGAGAAAAAGGGGCAGAAAACTTATTTGGTGAAATAATGGCTGAAAATTTCCCTAACCTGGGGAAGAAAACAGACATTCAGATACAGTAAGTCCAGAGAAATCCCAAGAAGATAAATCCAAAAAGACCCACACCAAGACACGGTCGAATTAAAATTTAAAAAGTTAAAGACAAAGAGAATCTTAAAAACAGTAAGAGAAAAATAACCCCCATAAGACTGTCAGCAGAAACTTTGCAGACCAGGGGTGCTTGGGTGGCTCAGTTGGTTGAGCATCTGTCTGACTTTAGCTCAGGTCATGATCTCTTGGTTAGTGGGTTCGAGCCCCATGTGGGGCTTTTGGATGAAACCTGCTTCTGATTTTCTGACTCCCTCTCTCCCTACCCCTCCTCTGCTCATGCTGTCTCTGTCAAAAATAAACAACCATTTAAAAAAAGAAACTGCAGAAGGAAATGGCATAATATATCCGAAGTGCTGAAAGAAAGCAATACCTTCCAATGAAGGATACTCTACCTGGCAAAGCTTACCTTCAGAAGTGAAGGAGAGATAGTTTTTCATACAAGATAAAGGCAGTAAAAAGAAGTGTTAAGTACAACAATTAATTAGGGGATACACAAGATCAATAGATGGAAAATGTGACATCAAAAACCTACAATGTAAGTGAGGAGAGGGTAAACAATGTAGTGTTATAGAATGTGTTCAAACTTCAGTTTTTATCAACTTAAAAATACACTGTTCAAATTTCGTTTGTTGTATTAAGCCTCATAGTAACCACAAAGCAAAAACCTACAGTAGGTACAGAAAAGATAAAGAAGTCTAAACATACCTTAAAGAAAGTCATCAAAACACAAAAGAATAGAAAACAAAGAAAGAATACAGAGGAACAACAAAGCTTACAGAAAAGAATTAACAAAATTTAAGTACAGACCTGTTAAATGATTACTTTAAATGCAAATACACTCACTTTTCCAATGAAAATACATAGAGTGGGAGTTTGGGGAACACGTTGTAGTAGCAAGACCCTGAGCTCACCTCCTCCCACGGACATACCAAGGCCGCAACTACATATGGTACAAATCAATCTGACAATAGCCTGAAAACTAGCAGAACAGCTCTTCCATGGCTAAAGATATACACATGTGCACACACACACACACACACACACACACAAATACGTATACACATACATACATACACATCACAATGAAATGAGATGCAGGGAGGAATCAAACCCATCACTCAGGGACCCACAAGCAGGAGTGATACCAGGCAAGGAGTCCAGGCTACTCATGAGGCATGCCCCTGTCCTGGGGATCTGCCCTCGGGAAGACAAACTCCCATAAGTTCTGGATTTGCAAATCAGTAGAGCTTAACTCTAGAGCATTTGAAAATCAGTGGGGTTTAACTCGAGGAGAGACAAAGATCTATGGGAAATAGAGCCTCCATGTTTAAGGAGCTTGCACACAATAACACTTGCTCTGAGACCCAGCAAAGAAGCAGGAGTTTGAAAAGTGCCTGGTCTATCCATGAAGGATTTTTACTGACTAATGTGTGTATTAGAGGCATAAGGATCTCTTGGAACTCTTGGAACTCCCTCCAGGACTGAAAGCATTGGCAGGTGCCATTTTTCTTGCCCTCCTTAAACCTAGCTGGTCTAAAGCTTCTGTAAGTCAGTTCTAACATTCTTTATATACCTTGCTAGCACTGCTTACTATATATACCTCTGTGAACCTACTCTGGGAGGTGTCCTTGCAAGGTGGCTCCCACTCTACACATGACAGGCAGCCTTGTTTGGGACCAATGTTCTCCACCTAAGTGGATCCTGTCATGCCACACCCAGAAGGCAGCCTCAGTCAAGACTGATTCCTCCCCCCCAAATGTACTTTGGTCTTGGGGTAGGCATTCTCTCCCACCAGCATGACCATAAAAGCTGTGGCTGGGCCTCACAGCCAGCATAGTGGGGGACTAACTTCACCCACAAGTACATTTGCAGCAGCTGCAGCCAGACCTCTCAGGCACTCAGGCTGGGACTAACACTTTCTACCAGTGCACCCCCAGAAATTAGGGCCAGGCATTGCAGCCAGCCAGGCTGGAGGCCACCTCTGCCAACTAGCCTGTCTGCAGCATTAGTGGTCCTGTTATACAGAAGGGGGTATGCAGTCAAATATGGGATATCCCTGGAGTGCTAGTGGACCCCAGAGGACACCTTCTACCTAAAGCCACTACCTTTATGACCAGGAGATAGATGACCTACCGGAAACATAGACACGAACACCGAAAGTCAAAGTAAGTCAAGGAGGAATATGCTCCCGATGAAAGAAAAAAAACGCACAAAATTCTCAAAAATAATAATAATAATAATAACCCCAAACCCTAAATGACACAAAGATAAGAATTCTATGGGATAAAGATTCAAAGTAATGGTCAAAAATATACTCACAGATTTGGGAGAAGAGTGGAAGAACCCAGTGAGAACTTCAAAAAAGTAATAGAAAATATAAAAAAGAACCAATCAGAGTTGAAGAATACAGTAACTGAAATGAAATAGCCACTTAAGGAATCAACAGCAGATCGGAGGATGATGAAATATCAAGGATATGTAAGACAGGGTAGTAAAAATCTTCCACGCTGAACAGCAAAAAGAAAAAAGAACAAAAGTAATGAGGCTAGGTTAAGGAACCTTGGGGACAACATTAAGCATGCTAATATTGGCATTGCACGGGCCCCAAAAGGAGAAGAGAGAAACACAGGGGCAAAAAACATATTTGAAGATGTAATAGCTGAAAACTTTCCTAAACTTGGAAAGGACACAGACATCCACATTCAGGAAGCAGTGAGAACCGAAACAAGATGAACACTATGAGGTGCACACCAAGGCACATAATAATTACAATGTTCAAAATTAAAGAGTCTCAAAGGCAACCAGAGAAAAGAAACCAGTTACCTAGAAAGGATCACCCATAAGACTATGAGCTGATTTTTAGCAGAAATTCTGCAGTCCTAAGGGAGTGGCATGGTATTTTTAAAGTGCTGAAATGAAAAAACCTTCAACCAAGAATACTCTACCTGTCAAGTTTAGCATTTCAGAACTGAAAGAGGTAAAGAGTTTCCTAGATAAGCAAAAGTTAAAGAACTTCATCACCACTCAACTGGCTTTCCAAGAAATGTTAAAGGGACTTCATTAAACCAAAAGGCCACCACTAGGAGAAAAACATGAAAGAAAAACTTTCACAGGTGAAAGCAAACATACATTAAAATCAGTCACTTATAAAGCAAATATGAAAGTTCAAAGTAGTACTATCAATTATATCTAGAAAAATTAAGTGATATGCAAAATAAAAAGATGTACAATATGGTATCATTTCTGTAAAACTGAGGAGGAAGTCAAACTGTAGGGCTTTTAGAACACACTTGAACTTAAGCTCCAATCAAGTTCAGACAGTCTGCTATATACATTGGATATTACAGATGAATCTCATGGTAACCATGAACCAATTATCAATAATAACTACATAAAAAATCAACAGAAAATAGTCAAAACAGAACACTGAATTTTAAAAAATTAGCAGAAAATAGAGCCAAAGGAGAACAGAACAGTGAGAACTACAAAAAAATGCCCCCAATCAACAAAGTGGAAATACATACATATCTATTAATAATCAGTTTAAATGTAAATGGACCAAACAGGTCACCAAAAAAGAAAAACAACAAGGTAACAGCAGCTTTGCATGACATACTAGACCAGATGGATTTAACAGGCATATTCAGAACATTCCATTCTAAACCATGGAACATTATCTAGAAAAGACCCCCTTTACCTCCACTACCTCCTCCACCTCTTCTTCCTCCTTCCCCCTCTTCCCCTCCCCTTCCTTTTCCTTATCCTCCTTCTTCTGCCACAAAACAAGTCTCAACAAATTCAAAAAATTTAAGTCATACCATGTATCGTTTCTAACCATAACACTATGAAATTATAACTTGACCACAATAAAAAAAAATCAGGAAAGACCATAAATACATGGAGGTTAAATAACAGGCTACAATGAAAGTGTCAACCAAGAAATAAAAGAAGAGATAAAAAAAAATTACACCGAAACAAATAAAAATGAAAACACAACGGTCCAAAATCTTTGACATGTAGCCAAAGTGGTTCTAAGAGGGAAGTTTATAGCAATACAGGTCTACATCGAGAAGTAAGAAAAATCTAATAAGCAACCAAACCTTACACGTAAAGGAGTTAGAAAAAGAAGGAGAAACAAAACCCAAACCCAGCAAAGAAAGCAAATAAAGACTACATCAGAAATAAATGATATAGAAACTAAAAACAATAGAACAGATTAATGAAACCAGAAGCTGGTTCTTGAAAGGATCGACGAAATTGATAAACCTCTAGCCAGACTAATAAGAAGAGAGAGAATGAGAGAAAGGATTCAAATAAACAAAATCACTAATGAAAGAGGAGAAACAACCAACACCAAAGAAGTATAAACAATTGTAAAATAATATTATGAAAACCATACGCCAACAAGGTGCACAACTTAGAAGAAACAGCTAAGTTCCTAGAAACAGATAACCTACCAAAACTAATGCAGGATTAAACAGAAAATTTGAACAGACCAATTACCAGTAATAATTGAAAAAAAAAACTTACCCCCCCAAAAATACAGGACCAGAAAGCTTCATAGGTGAATTCTACCAAACATTTAAAAAAGAATTAATACTTACTTTTCTCAAACTAGTCCAAAAAATAGCAGAGAAGGGAAAAATCTCCAAATCCATTCTCTAAGGCCAGTAATCACCCTGATTCCAAAATCAGATGAAGATACCACAAAAAAAAGAGAACTACGGGCCAATATTTCTTATAAAAATCGATGCAAAATTCCTCAACGAAATATTCGCAAACTGAATCCAAAAATACATTAAAAAGTTCATACACCTTCATCAAGGGGGATTTATTCCTGGGACGCAACGTGGTTCAATAATCACAAAACAATCAGTGTGATATGTGACATCCATAAGAGAAAGGATAAAAACCATATGAGAGTTTCAATAGATGCAGAAAAGGTATCTGACAGAGCACAACACCCATTCGTGATAAAAGCTCTCTGCATAGTAGGTCTAGAGGGAACATACCTCAACATAATCAAGGCCTTATACAAAAAACCCACACTCTTACTCCATGGTGAAAAATGGAGAGCTTCTCCCCTAAGATCAGGGAGAAGACAAGGATGTCCACTCTCATCACTTAGATTCAACATGTTACTGGAAGTCCTACCCACAGCAATTAGACAACATTAAGAAACAAAAGGTACCCAAGTTGATAAGAAATAAAACTCTATTTGCAGATGACGTGGATACTATATACAGAAAACCCTGTAGATAGACACCACCCATACCCTTAGAACCGATAAATGAATTCAGTCAATTTGCAGGATACAAAATTCATATACAGAAATTTGTTGCATTCCTATACTAATAAAACAATGGAAAATGCAAATAAGAAAACAGTCCCACATGCAACTGCACCAGAAACAAAATATCTAGAAATAAGCGTAACCAAAGAGGTGCAATACCTGTATTCTGAAAACTATAAAACATTGATGAAAGAAATTCAAGACCACACAAAGAAATGAAAAGAGATTGTATGCTCATTGGATGGAAGAACAGATATTAAAATGTCTATACTATGCAAAGAAATCTACATATTTAATGCAATCTGTATCAAAATACCAACAATATTTTTCACAGAGCTGGAACAAATAATCTTACAATTTGTATGGAACCACAAAGGGCCACGAATAGCCAAAGCAACCTGGAAAAATAAAAAAAAAACTGGAGGGATCACATTTCCAGATCTCAACTTATATTATGAAGTGGTAAAAATTACAACAGTATGGTACTGGCATAAAAACAGACACATAGATCAGTGGAACAGAAAACCCAAAAATAACCCCACAATTATACAGTCAATTAATCTTCAACACAGGAGGAATGAAAATGGGAAAAAGAGCATCTCTTCAACCAATGATGTTGGGTAAACTGGACAGTTACACACAAAAGAATGAAATCAGACCACTTTCACCATACATAAAAATAAACTCAAAGTGGATTCAAGACCTAAAAGTGAGAACTGAAACCACAAAATTCTCGAAGAGAGCACAGGCAGCAATTTCTCTGTCATTGTCTGTAGCAACATTTGTCTAGACATGTGTCCTGAGTCAAGGGACATAAAAGCAAAAGTAAACTATTGGGACTGCATCAAAATAAGAAGTCTTTGGAAGGTGGAGAACACAATCACCTAAACTAAAAGACAACCTACCGAATGAGAGAAAATATTTGCCGATGACATACCTAATAAAGGGTTATTATCCAAAACATATAAAGAATTGATATAACTTAAAACCCAAAAAGCCTACCATCCAATTAAAAAAATGGGCAGAAGACACGAGCAGACACTTCTCCAAAGATGGCATACAGATAGACAATGGACACATGAAAAGATGTTCAACATCGCTCATCATCAGGGCAACGCAAATCAAAACTACAGCGAGATATCACCTCACCCCTGTCCGAACGGCTGAAATCAACAACAGAAGAGACAACAAGCACTGCTAAGGACGCAGAGAAAGGAGAACCCTCCTCCACTGTTGGCAGGTACGCAAACTGGTGCAGCCAAAAGCAGGTTCCTCAAAAAAAAAAAATTAAAAAATAAAACTATCCTATGACCCAGTAATCACACTACTGGGTATTTACCCCCAAAATACAAAAGCACTAACTCAAAGGGGCACATGCACCCAATGTTTATTGCAGCATTATTTATAATAGCCAACCTATGAAACAGCCCACATGTACATCGATAGATGAATGGATAAAGAAGATGCCGTATGGAGGCCATAAAACAATGAAACCTTGCCACTTGTAACAACATGGATAGAGCTAGAGAATATAAGGGTAAGCGAAATAAGTCAAAGACGGACAAATACCATATGACCTCACACGTATGTGGAACTGAAGAAACAAAACAAGCAAGCAAAGGAAAAAAAAGGGAGAGAGCAAGACAAACCAACAAGCAGACTCTTAGCAAACAAACTGATGGTTACCAGAGGGGAAGTGGGGGGGATGGGTGAAGTAGGTGATGGGGATTAAACAGTATGCTTATCATGATGAAAAATAATAATAAAAATATAAATGGACTAAGTGCTCCAATCAAAAGACATAGGGTGGCTGAATGGATAAAAAACCAAGACCCAATCTATATGCTGCACACAGCAGGCTCATTTCCGAGCTCAAGACACAGAAACTGAAAGTGAAGAGATGCAAAGGGATATTCCATGCAAATGGAAACAAAAAGAAAGCGGAGATAACAATATTTATGAGACAAAATAAACTTTAAAAAAAAAGATACTAAAAGGAGATAAAGAAGGGCATTACATAATGATAAAGGAATAAATGCAAGAAAAAACATAACACTTAAATATCTATGCACCCAGCATAAGGGCACCTGAATACTTACAGCAAATATTAACAGATCTAAAGAAAACATAGTTTGCAATAGGTTAACAGTAGGAGACTTTAATACCCAGCTTACATCAATGAAGAGATCACTCAGAGAGACAATCAATAAGGAAACACTGGCCTTAAATGACACATTAGACAAATTGAATTAACAGGTACATACAGAACGTTCCTTTCGAAAGTAGCAGAATATTCACTCTTTTAAATTGCACATGTAACATTCTCCAGGATAGATCACATACGGAGCCATAAAACAAGTCTTAACAAATTAAAGAACAGTGAAATCACATCAAGCAACTTTTCTGACAATAAAATATGGAGCCAGAAATCAATTACAAAAAAAAAAAAAAACTGAAAAAAAAACCCAACAACACACAAGCAAGGGGGAGGTTAAAGGACTTGCAGCCAATAGGTCAAGGAGGAAATCAAAGAGGAAATTAAAAAAAAAATACCTTAAGACAAATGAAATGGGAACACAGTGTTCAGAATACATGTGATGTCACAAAAGCTGTTCTTTTTTTATTTTTTTTAATGTTTACTTATTTTTGACAGAGACAGAGCATGAGCCGGGGAGGGGCAGAGAGAGAGGGAGACACAGAATCCCAAGCAGGCTCCAGGGTCCAAGCTGTCAGCACAGAGCCCGACACGGGGCTTGAACTCACCGACTGCGAGATCATGACCTGAACTGAAGTTGGACGCTCAACCGACTGAGCCACCCAGGCGCCCTGACAAAAGCAGTTCTTTTTTTTAAAAAAAAAATTTCAATGTTTTACTTTTGAGAGAGAGAGAGACAGACAGACAGAAAGACAGAGACAAAACCCTAGTATCTGAAGCAGGCTCTAGGCTCTGAGCTTTCAGCACAGAGCCTGACAAAGAGCTCGAACTCAGGAACCATGAGATCATGACCTGATCCGAAGTCAGAAGCTTAACCAACTGAGCCACCCAAACGCCCCAAAAGCAGTTTTAATAGGAACGGTTATAGTGATACCAGCTTACCTCAAGAAATGAGCAAAATCTCAAATAAACAATCTAACATTACACCTAAAATAAGTATAATAAGAAGAACAAAGCCTAAAATTAGAAGAAGAAAAGAAACAATAACGATCACTGTGGAAATAGAGACCAAAAAAAAAAAAAAAAAAGATCAATAAAACCTAAAGCTGGTTCTTTGAAAATATACACAAAATTCATGTCTTTAAAGAGACAACATCAAGAAAAAAGAGAGGACTAAAATAACTGTAAATCAGAACTGAAAGAGGAATTAGAAATTGACACCATAGAACCACAAAGAATTATAAGAGAATATTATAATTATACACCAACAAATTGGAAACCCTAGGAGAAATAGATAAATTTCTAGAAATAAACTTATAAGACTGAATCAGGAAGAAATAGAAAATCTGAACAGCCCAATTAGTAGTAATTAAATCACATCAATAATTTAAAAACTCTCAACAAAGTCCAGGACCACATGGCATCACAGGTATATTCTACCAAATATACATATATATATTTTAGTTTATGCATTTTTTTTTGAAAGAGGGAGAGTGTTTTGAAAGAGGGAGAGAGAGAGTTGGGGAGGGGCAGAGAGAGAATCTCAGGCAGGCTCCAAGCTGTCAGCACAGAGCCTGATGCAGGGTCTGAGCTAATGAACCGAGAGATCGCGACCTGAGCCAAAAATCAATAGTTGGATGTTTAATGAACTGAGCCACCCAGGTGCCCCTTAACCAAATATTTAAAGAAAAGTTTATACCTATCCTTCTCAAATTATTTTAAAAAACTTAAGAGGAAGGAATATTTCCAAATTTGTTCTTTGAGGCCAGCATTACTCTGATACCAAAACCAAAGACACAACAAAAAAGAAAATTACAGGACAATATCCCAAATCAGCATACATGCAAAAATTCTCAACAGATTATCAGCAAATTGAATTCAACCATACATTAAAAAGATCTTTTACCAAAATCAAATGAGATTCATTCCAGTAATGCAAGGATAGTTCAACATCTGCAAATCAATCAACATGATACACATCGGCAAAATGAAGGATCAAAATCATGTGATTACCTCAATAGATGCAGAAAGCACATTTCACAAAATTCAATGTTCATTCATAATAAAAACTGTGAGCAAAGTGGGTGTAGAGGGGACTTATCTCCTGTAATAAGCCCACAGCTAACATACTCAAACTGAAAAGATGATTTTCGTCTAAGATAAGGAACAAGACAAGGATGTTTACTTTCACCGTTTTTACTCAGCACAGTAATGGAAATCCTAACCACAGAAATCAGACAAGAAAAATAAAAGACATTCAAAGTGATAATGTAGTAAATTTTCATTATTTGCAGATGACATACTATATATAAAGAAATTCTAATGACTCATTGTAACTAAAAAATGAATTCAATAAGGCTTCAACATACAAAATAAATATACAAAAATGTTTTGCATTTCTATACATTAATAAAGAAGGGGTCAAAGAGAAAACAATCCATTTACAACTGTACCACAAAGAATAAAATACAGTAAAACCTTGGTTTTCAAGCAGAATTCATTCTGGAAACATGCTTGTAACATAAAGCACTTGTATATCAAAGCGAATTTCCCCATAAGAAATAATAGATACTTAGATGATTTGTTCCACAACCCAAAAATATTCCTAAAAGAAGGATTACAATACTGTAATAGAATACAAAAAAAATAAAGAAAATACAAAATATATAGAAAGATAAACAAATTAAGCTGCACTTGCCTTTGAGAATCTTTGTGGCTGTGAAGGTTATTGTGTAGGAAGACTTTTACTATCACTAACAGAATCCCTGTATCTATTTGCTCAATGGAATATTTTTCTGCATGGAGGCCACTGTATATGCTCACGTGGATATTGACTACAGTCAGTATTAATAAACCCCTGTCATATACTGTTTTTAATGTAACTAGCAATTTGGCATCAGAGGAAAGGGTCTGTAGGCAGCCTGACCTAAAAAGAAGCAAAGCTTTCCTAGGCTTACTTTTGTATGGAAAAGCAAAGGACTGTCCATAGATGCTTTGAAGTGACAAAAATATATATTTGTGTCACACGTGGGCACCTTCCAACGTTCTGAAAAATCAGTGATTTCTGCCAAACAACACGGCCTGAGACTGAGCATCCAAGCACGGGAGACGATTACCCACAATCCCACAGTGAGCAAGCAACAGAGAGAAGAACCAGTGATTCAGTTGTGATCATGCGACATTCAGCATCACATACTACTCATGCTGCAAGACACTGCTCGTTGATCAAGTTAAAATTTATTAGAAATGATTGCTCATCTTGCAGAACACTCACAGAACGAGTTATTCACAATCCAAAGTTTTACTGTACCTAGACATCAATTTAACCCAAGAAGTGAAAAACGTATACTCGGAAAACTTTAAGACAATGATGAAAGAAATCAAAGAAGACACAAAGAAATCAAAGATACACCATGCTCAAGAAGAGGAACCATTAATATTGTTAATAGGTCCATAATACCCAAAATAATCCACCCAAATACATTCAATTCAATCCCTAACAAAATACAAATATGATTTTTTCACAAAACTAAAATAAATAGCCTTGACGTTTTGTTTTGGACCCACAAAAGACCCTAAATAGCCAAACAAGTCTTGAGGAAAAAGGACAAATGTAGAGGTATTACAATCTCTGATTTCAAACTATAATGCAAAGCTATAGCAATCCAAACAATATGGTACAAATCCAAAAGCAGACACATAGATGGTTGAAAGAGGAAAACGATCCCAGAAACAAATCCACACTTAAATGATCAATTAACTTATGAGAAATGTATGCAATGATATAAAATGGGGGAAAAAGACAGTCTCCTTCATACATGCTGCTGGGAAAATTGGGCAGCTACATACAAAAGAATGAAAATCAACCACTTTCTTAAGCTCCAAACTCCAAATGGATTAATGACCTAAGTGTAAGATACTAAACCACAAAACTCCTTAAAAAATGAGGCTGTAAACTCATGTACATCAGTTTTAGGAACATTTTTTTAGATCTGTCTCCTTGTGTCAAAGCATTCAAAGAAAAAATAAACATGTGACAATACATCAAACTAAAAAGCTTTTGCACAGTGAAGGAAATCACTAACAGAACAAAAAGGCAACTTACTGAATTGGAGAATACATTTGCAAGTAACTTATCTGATAACAGGTTAATATCCAAAATATGTAGAGAACACATACAAGTCAAGACAACAAAACAAAACAAAACCTAAACAGTCAAGTTGAAAAATGGGGAGACGACCTGAAAAGATATTTCTCCAAAGAAGACATACAGATGTCCATCCGGTATAAGGAAAGATATTCAACATCATTATCAGGGAAATGCAAATCAAAACCACAATGAGGTATCCAAAGCACTGCTATATCAAAATATATTTCTTCATACAAAATAATGGAAACTCAGACGACTTGCTCCACAACCCAAAAATATTCATATGAACAGGATTATAATACTGTAATATAATACAAAATAAATAAAATAAAAAATATAAAGACATATCTGTTGGAATGCTAGCGTCAGGATGAAAGGAAATAAATAATGAGTGTTGGCAAGGATGTGGAAAAAAGGGACTTCATGTGAACTATTGTTGGGAGGTAAATTGGTACTTTGACTTTGGAAAACAATACAGAAATTCTTCATAAATTAAAAAATACAATCCCCTAATTCCACCTCTGAATATTTCCCTGAAGAAAAAAAAAAACTATTTTGAAAAGATGTATGCATCCCATGTTTATAGCATTATTGCTTACAATAGCTTAGATATGGAGTCATCCTAAATATCCATTGACAGGCAAATGGATCCAGATGGGGTATATGTAGAATGGAATATTATTCAGCCGGAAAAAAAAACAACAACAAAATCTCATTTGTGACAACATGGATGGATCTAGAAGCTATATCTTGAAATTAAATTTAAGTCAGAAAGAGAAAGACAAATACTCATGATTGCCATTACATAGGGAATCTAAAAAACAAAAGGAACAAAAGAGAAACGGACTCACAAATGCAGAGAATACACTGGTGGTTGCCAGAGGGAAGGAGATTGGCTGTATGGGCTAAATAGGTGAAAGAGATTCACAGTTAAAAACTGAGATCTAAAAAAATAATTAAGTTATGGCGCCCATGGGTGGCTCAGTCAGTTAAGCAGCCGACTTCTACGCAGGTCATGATCTCACCGCTCGAAAGCTAGTGAGTTTGAGCCCCACGTTGGGCTCTGTGCTGACAGCTCAGACCCCGGAGCCTGCTTCTGATTCTCTTTCTCTCCCTCTCTCTCTGCCCCTCCCCTGCTCATGCTCTGTCTCTGTCTCTCTCAAAAATAAGTAAACATTAAAATTTTTTTAAAATAATTAAATCATGGGGATGTGAAATACACCATAGGGAATGTAGTCAATATTACTTTAATAACATTGTATGGTGACGGATGATAACTACACTCATTACGGTGATCAGTTTGTAATATATATAAGTGTTCAATCACTATGTTGTACACCAGAAACTAATATAACATGGTATGGCAACGATATTTCCATTAAAAATAAATAAACAGAAATTTAAAAAAGATAGAGCGGCTGAATGGGTAAAAAACAAGATCCACTTATGTGCCCATAAAGGAGTCAATTCAGATGTAAGAACATACACAGAATCAAAGAGAAGGGATAGAAAAAGCTATGGAAACCAAAACACAGATGGGATAAACTTACAAAAGACAAAACAGACTTTAAAACAAAGACTATAGAGGCACCTGGGTGGCTGAGTCAGTTAAGCACCCGACTTTGGCTGAGGTCATGATCTCGTGGCTTGTGGGTTCGAGCCCCACATTGGGCACTCTGCTGACAGCTTAGAGCCTGGAGCCTGCTTTGGATTCTGTCTCCCTCTCTCTCTGCCCCTCCCCTGCTTGTGCTCTCTTGTTCTCTCCTTCTCTCTCTCAAAAATAAATAAACGTTAAAAAATTAAAACAAAAAAACAAAGACTGTAACAAGAGACTGAGAAAGGCATCACATAATGATAAAGGGTTCAATTCAACAAAAGAATATAACATTTGTAAATAGTTATTATCCAACATAGGAAGCATCTAAATATATAAATCAAATATTAACCTATCTAAAGGGAAAAACAGACAGCTATACAGTAATAGTTGGGACCTTAATACTCCACTTTTGTCAATGGATAGATCAGCTAGACAGAAAATCAGTAAGTAAACATCAGCCATAAAAATCCCATCAGAACAGGCGGACTTAAAAAATATATACAGAACATTCTATCCAATGGCAACAGAGTACACGTTCTTTTCAAATGCACAAGAACCATTCTGCAAGATATGTAACATGTTAGGCACAAAAGAAGTCTTTATACATTTCAGAAAACTGAAATCATATTAAGCATCTTTTCCTACTGCAATTATATGGAACCAGACATCCATTACAAGAAGGAAACTGGAAAAGTTACAAATACATAGGCATTAAACATGTTAATGAATAACCAATGGCTCAAAGAAGAAAACAGACGAGGAAACAAAAAATACCTTGAAACAAATGAAAATACAACATAATACTAAATACTAAATACTAAAATACAACATAAATACTAAAACTTATGGGGTATAGCAAAAGCATCTCTAAGAGGGAAGTTTATAGGGATAAATGCCTACACCAAGAACTAAGAAAAATCTCAAATAACCAAACTTTACATCTCAAGAAACGAGAAAAGGAAATAGAAACTAAGCTCCAAGTTAGTAAGAAGGAAGGAAATAGTAAAAATCAGAGTGAAAATAAATCAAATAGAGACTAACAAGAATAGAAAATGAATTGCAATTATAAGGTGGTTCTTTGAAAAGATGAAATTGAGAAAGAAGAGAGACAACTCAAATAAATAAAATTAGAAATTAAAGAGATGTTACAACTGATACCACAGACATAGAAAGGCTTATGAGACACTCGTATGAACAACTGTAGGCCTGCAAATTGGACGGCCTATAAGAAAATAATAAATTCCTAGAAACTTAGTACATACCAGGAATGAATCATGAAGAAACAGAAAACCTGAAAAGGCCTTTTACTAATAAGGAGATTGAATGAGCAATTTAGAAACTTCCCAACAAACAAAAGTTCAGGAGAGAGACGGCTTCACTGGTTAATTCCACCAAACATTTAAAGATGCATACATACAAATTTTACTCAAACTCTTCCAAAAAATAAAAGCAGAGGGAACATTTTCAAACTCATTTTACGAGGCCAGTGTTACCCTGATACCAAAACTAGATACCACAATAAAAGACAATTACAGACTAACTTCCCTGATGAACACAGATGCAAAAATCCTTAACAAAATACTGCCAAACCAAATTCAACAATCCAGTAAAAGTATTGCACAGAATGATCAAGTGGGATTTATTCCAAAGATGCAAAGATGGGTCAACATCTGCAAATCAAGCATCATGATATATCACATTAGCAACATCAAAGATACAAAGCATTTGGTCATCTTAACAGATGCAGATAAAGCACTTGACAAAATTCAACACCCATTTACAATAAAAATTCTGGAGAGCGTGGGTATAGAGGGAATGGACTGCAATAGAATAAAGGCCAGATATGACAAGTGCACAGCTAACATCATAGTCAGTGGTGAAAAGTCCTTCCTTTAAGATTAGCAACAAGACAAGGAAGCCCACTCTCACCACTTTTATTCAGCGTAGTACCGGAAGTCCTACCTCGAGTAGTTCAGCAAGAAAAGGAAATAAAAGTCATCCAAATCAGAAAGGAAAAAGTGAACAGTCACTATTTGGAGAGGACACAATAGTATACACATAAAAATCCCTAGGGGGCACCTGGGTAGCTCAATTGGTTGAGCGTCTGACTTTGGCTCAGGTCATGATCTCACAGTTCATGGCTTCAAGCCCCACAGTGAACTTGCTGTTCTCAGCGCACAGCCTGCTTCAGATCTTCTTTCCCACTCCTTTACAGTCCCTCCCGCACTCGCACTCTCTTTCAAAAATCACCAAAACTTCAAAAAAGAATTTTTAAAATCCTAAAGACACCACCAGAAATTTTAGAATAAACAAACAAAGTAAAATTGCAGGGTACAAAATCAATCCATAAAACTGTTGCTTTTAGGAAATGCCATTAAAAACTGCATCAAAAAGAATTAAATATCTAGCAATAAAGATAAGGAGGTGAAAAACCTACATGATGAAAACGGTAAGACTCTGGTGAAAAAAATTCAGGAAGAGACAACTAAATGGAAAGATATTCTGCGCTTATGGATTGCAAGAACATTGTTACGATGTTCGTACTACTTAAAATAATCTAGAGAATCCATCCAGTTTCTATCAAAATTCCAATAGCATTTTTCACAGAAATAAAACAAATGATCCTAAAATCTATAATGAACCACAAAAGACCCCAAATAGCCAAAGCAATCTTGAGAAAGAGGAGCAAAGCCGGAGGTATCATATTCCCCAATTTCAAGCTCTATATTACAAAGCTACAGTAGTCCAAACAGTATGCTATTGGCAGAAAAAGGGACACGCAAATCATTGAAATAGAATACCCAGAAAAACCCCCACACCTATAGATGTTAAATTAATTTATAAAACAGGAGCCAAGAATATACAACAGGGAAAAGACAGTTTCTTTAATAAGTGGGGCTGGGAAAGCAGGAGAGCCACATGCAAAAAAAATGAAACCGGACCACTGTCTTAGACCATATGCAAAAACTACTTCAACTTATATTTAAAATTTGAACATAAGGGGCACCTGTTAAGCATCTGACTTTGGCCCAGGTCATGATCTCATGGTTCCTGAGTTTGAGCCCCAAGTTCGCGTTCTGTGCTAATAGTTCGGAGCCTGGAGCCTGCTTTGGATTCCTTGTCTCCCTCTCTCTCTGCCCCTCCCCCATTCTCACTCTGTCTCCCTCTGTCTCTCAGAAATAAACATGAAAAAAATTAAAAAAAAATTGAACATAAAACATGAAACCACAAAACTCTTATCGGGAAACACAGGGGTTAAGTTTTTTGACATAGGTCTCGGCCATGTATTTTTGGATGTGGCACTAGCTGCAGGGGTAGTGAAGGCAAAAATAAAGACAGGGAAATAAACAAGTGGGATTACCTCAAACTAAAAACATCCAAAATCTGATTAAGAAGCGGCAGAGGAAACGAACGGACATTTTTTCAAAGAAGAGTGGCCAAGAGACACACGAAAAGGTGCTCAATGACACTAATCATTGGTTAAATGCAAATCAGAACCACAAGGAGACGTTACCTTGAACCCATTGGAATGGGTAGTATCCAAATGACAAGAAATAACAGATGTTGGTGAGGAAGGAAAGAAAAGGGAACCTTCTTGCACTGTTGATGGGAATGTACCTTTGTGCAGCCACTGTGGAAACAGTATGGAGGTTCCTAAAAAATAGGTTTGCATCTATATACCATATGATCCTGCAATTCTAGCTCTGGGTATTTATCTGAAGAAAATGGAAATATAAAGGGTATTTATTTGAAGAAAATGAAAATATAAAGTCAAAAATATGGGGCGCCTGGGTGGCGCAGTCGGTTAAGTGTCCGACTTCAGCCAGGTCACGATCTCACGGTCCGTGAGTTCGAGCCCCGCGTCAGGCTCTGGGCTGATGGCTTGGAGCCTGGAGCCTGTTTCCGATTCTGTGTCTCCCTCTCTCTCTGCCCCTTCCCCGTTCATGCTCTGTCTCTCTCTGTCCCAAAAATAAATAAAAAACGTTGAAAAAAAAATTAAAAAAAAAATATGTATGCAGTCCCAGGCTCATCATTTATAGTAGCCAAGATATGGAATACACACACACACACACACACACACACGCGCGCGCGCGCGCAGTAAATTTATGAGGCGATGGATTTGTTCATTAACTTGATGGGGGGGGATCCTCTCACGATATGCATGTGCCAAAACACCACATTGTATAGTTTATTATTCAGATGTTCTTAATGTCTAATTATTTTGAGAGAGACAGAGGGAGAGAGTGTGTGTGCAAGTGGGCGAGGGGCAGAGAGAGAGAGGGAGAGAGAGAGAATCCCAAACAGGCCCTGCACTGTCAGTGTAAAACCTGACGCCGGACTGGAACTCACTAACCGCGACATCGTGACATCAAGCGTCTGACGCTTAACCACGTGAGCCACCTATGCAGCCCCGCATCGCACACTTTAAATAGGTTATAGTTTTATCTGTCAATGACACCTTAATAAAGCTGGGGTAAAAAGGACAACATGTGGGGCGCCTGGGTGGCGCAGTCGGTTAAGCGTCCGACTTCAGCCAGGTCACGATCTCGCGGTCCGGGAGTTCGAGCCCCGCGTCGGGCTCTGGGCTGATGGCTCAGAGCCTGGAGCCTGTTTCCGATTCTGTGTCTCCCTCTCTCTCTGCCCCTCCCCCGTTCATGCTCTGTCTCTCTCTGTCCCAAAAATAAATAAAAACGTTGAAAAAAAGGACAACATGAGCAAAAAAACAGACAATGGAGTATTAGAGTATAACTCAAATTATAAAATTAATATGCATGGGCCCACACAAATATAATTTATTGAATAAACATATGGGAGAGGAAGAGACAAATATTTCTTACAGAAGAATTCCAAGAGAAACCACTATCCTCATTTGCAACAGCATAGACGAGGTTTGCCTATTTTTGTACTTTAGATAAACTGAAACAATGTATCATCCTCACAGGTTCTGAAGCAGGACTATCATCTGTTGGGTACAAAGGAAACTCACGTGGAACGTGAGAAATCGAAGTAGAAGGGTTCTGAGCTTTCATCATTGGTAGATTCTGTTGCCTTTTCCTCCAAAAATGCCTACAAACTTCTGACTTTTGAGTTCAGCTTCTATCCAACAAAACCCTTCAGATTTGCCTTGTACTCATCAGTCTGCTATTTGAGACCTATCAGATTTGTCCAATGGCAAACTGGAAAATGAATTTGCCATTTAAGACTTAATTTTCATCACCGTGGACAAAGTCTCCATTAAAACCCAAGTCTCTTGGGGCGCCTGGGTGGCACAGTCGGTTAAGCGTCCGACTTCAGCCAGGTCACGATCTCGCGGTCCGGGAGTTCGAGCCCCGCGTCAGGCTCAGGGCTGATGGCTCAGAGCCTGGAGCCTGTTTCGGATTCTGTGTCTCCCTCTCTCTCTGCCCCTCCCCCATTCATGCTCTGTCTCTCTCTGTCCCAAAAATAAATAAACGTTGAAAAAAAAAATTAAAAAAAAAAAACAACCCAAGTCTCCTAAGTGACGACGTTGGTGCAAGAAAACAGACGCCATTCTAACATGAGAATACTGGTTTCATACTAGCATGAAAATACTCCTACTGGTAGGAGCTGCTTGTCACATTTGTCTCCACTCAGGCAGCTCTTTCTATTTGCCATGAACTGCATCTGTTACTCTGTGTGTGCACTCTCATGGAGAATTTTAAAGATCCAAGAGAGCAATTTAAATTTGTTTAAATAAATAAACGTTCAAAAAAAAATTAAAAAAAAAAAAGGGGGGGCGCCTGGGTGGCACAGTCGGTTAAGCGTCCGACTTCAGCCAGGTCACGATCTCGCGGTCTGCGAGTTCGAGCCCCGCGTCAGGCTCTGGGCTGATGGCTCAGAGCCTGGAGCCTGTTTCTGATTCTGTGTCTCCCTCTCTCTCTGCCCCTCCCCCGTTCATGCTCTGTCTCTCTCTGTCCCAAAAATAAATAAATGTTGAAAAAAAAAATTAAAAAAAAAATAAATTTGTTTAAAAATTGAAACTGTCCATCTTGGAAAAAGACCAGACTTTCATGAAATTGATAAATGTGATGTTGGAAACTGTATTTGGGGGAGTATGAAGGTATTCACTAGGAGAACTTCTTTTGAACCATACACAGAAGCCACTGATAAAATCTGGCAGAAATAGGCCAGGTAACAGAGGAAGAGGAGAAAATCAACATGGATGGGCATTTCAGAATGGAAAAGTGTCAACACCGGAGAATCATGGGAGTTCTCTCAGAGAGTTTGATGAAACTCTGGAATATTTTTGCAAAATAGTAAGACTTTGTTAGGAAAGTCAACTGTGGAGTTCAGAGCAGCATCTGATGTTATCATACAATAGGGTCTCCAGAAGTATATCATGTTGTAATTATAACATAAATTTAGTTAAATATAAAAACCTAAGCTTATGTTAATCAGTTTTTCAAGGTTAAGTCATAAATTAACTTTTTCCTTTCCCTACTATAACATTTGACATATTTATATTATATATCACACCGAAATAATGAGAAATTCTTCTTTGGACATAATGATGCCACTCTGGAAACTTCACCTAGAAAATGAGGGTCTTCGATAGGAGAGAAATTCTGATTTAGCGGACAGGAAAGGGGAGTTTCCAGATTTGAGCTAAGTACTAAAATAATTGCAAAGCAATGAAGAGTTGGGTTGCGAGAGGACGATGCTGTGCATTATGGAGAATGAAGTCCAAGAGGAGAGGATTCTTGCTTTAGAAAGGCTGTCTGTACCACCTCTACTTTGAATGAAGCATCTAACCTGGCCAAATAAAGAAAATCTTCTATGAGAAAACATACCTGGATATTTACAGTGGGAAATGGTGAGACCAAGAGTTTCATTTTATGAGAGTATGCTTTTCTAGTTAGCTTTAACTTGATAAATTAAAAAAATATATATCAGCACTGTGTCTGTGCGAGTTGTAGGCTTTTTCTTTTCTTTTCACTTTGCTTTTTCTTTCTTTGGCGATTTATTTGCCAAAATGGTATTAAACATTGCAGAAGGATCTGATACAAGGGGCCCCTTAAACCATTCCAAAATTTTTCTGGGGAGTCCCTCTGATTCCCGCCACAGAGATCTATGGCACCATTTCTGAAAATCTGTGCTTTGAAATACTCATCCATCCAGATACTCCATGGAAAAAGGATTCTGGGGTCAAATAAGGTGGTGAACAGCTGTAAGCCCCACCCCCTGAGACACACAATGTGTATTAGTAATGCGAAAGCTGTGCATCAACAACCCACAGGAAACGAAAGTGTTGAGACAGTTAAGCTATATCCAAAAACCTGCTTACTCCATAACGGTTTTAGGCAGGATGACCATTTAAATCCTATCACATGGGTATTCTGGGACCACGCTTTTGCGAAGAGACACGGAAGTCAAGATGGATCACCTAATCGTGACCAGTCCCCGCCTGCCACGCCCATTCCTTCTTGGCAGGCAGCTCTGGAAATTCAAAGTTTCCTCCTCTGCCCTCAAGGAACAGTCAGTGACATCCTAGGTGACATTGTGTACCACAGTAGGCCTCTACTGCGCTGGTGGTGGCAACAGAAATGAATACAATCACAAGACAGCTCTTAGATAGCTGTTATCTCCTTAGAATCAAGCATGTCTTTGGCGGAGGGGAATGTCAGTGAACCTTTCATTTCTTCTGTCTTGTTGGCTCTGTTCCGCCAACTACTATATGTGAGTTTCCCACTTTTTCCCTCTGTTAAATCAGGCTCCAAGGGCGCTCTGCCATCCTCCTGCTCCGGGGCTGATGGGCTATGAGGGATCATTGCATATGCAATAGGCTATTGTTTCCCATCCCCTACCCAGGAAAGAAGTTGCTCTCAGTTTCCTGGAAGGAGTGATAATTACCCTACTTAGCAAGGAGGTCAGAGACCGGAAGTCCTTCAAGGCAGAGAGGGGTCTTTATGTCTCTGTGGGGAGTGAAATCCTCCCAGATGGCGTAGGGGTCCGGGAGGAGGAGGAGAAAGAAAAAGATGAAACAAGAAGAGTGTCAAATGAGGTGAGAAGTAACCATCTCCCCTGAAGTGAGAATATCTTATTTGTTCTTGGTCATAAAGCTAACAGACACTCAGCAAAAAAATTAAAGCAATCAAAAACAAAGCAAAACAAAAAACAAATCTAACGAAAGTCAAAACCATCCAGGAACAATTACTGTAACTACCAGGTGAATAATGTTCCAGGTCAGTTGTTCATTATATATTTATCCTCTTGCACACACAGCATACATATTAGATTTACAATGCTCCTTTATGTATGTGATGGTGACAACAATTCTAGCTGGTCTGTGCTTAGCATGGAGCCCAATGCTAGGATCGTGACCTTAGTTGAAATCAAGGGTCAGTTGTTCAACCAAATGAGTCACTGGGTGCACCTGTTATGTATATTAATATAATAAAGTATACATGTATTAATATAGTAATATGTAATTTACATTTCACAAATACATGGTATATATACCACAAGGATCAAATAATATGGGATTATGCACTTAGCCCAAGGTTACATGATTAGCTGTGCTCTAAACACTGGAGTCAAGTAAACCTGGGTTCAAACTTCAGCTCTGTCACTTATAAACTGTTGGCTCCTTGGATTCTCTAGGCCTCAGTTTCTTCACCTGTACTACAAGGCTAGTAATGATGCCAACTTCATAGGGTTATTCTGATAATGTAAAGAGAGCACATGCCAAGTGGAGACATAGCATAAGCCTGTAGAAGTTACTGGAATTGAGCACTGTGTGCTTAGCTGGGGAGGGGAGGGAGAACAAGAGAGAATGAGGGAAGGAGAGAATGAATATTAAATAGTGTGGCCTGTCCTTCTCTCTCCTTCTCCAAGCAATGCCTGCTCCAGAATGAACATGAAGTGGGGGGAAAAATATTGTTGCCTCCATCACATTCTGTTCCCAGGCGTCTCTCAGGCTTGAGTCTGCTGCCAAAATAAGTGTGATTCTAATGTTAAAAGGTTCATATTCTCCGTACATCAAGTTCCTAAAACATTCAATTACTTCATCATGCTCTCAGGCCAGAAAAGCAGCAATCTGTTCCAACACTGTGAGAGAAACTGGCCACCCTGGGCACATGGTAAGAGAAAATGGCGGCCCTGCTGGGGACCCTTCCTAAGGATTCGCGAGGCTGAGGTTGACCCTGCTCAATTTTTGCCTGACGAGCCATCTTAAGCACTAAATGTTCACGTCAGAGGTCATTCTGTTAAAAGTTAAATGGTAGAGCTGGTGTGCCAACCATGCAACATGCTGAGGTCTGATCAAATATTTATGATTCCTTCAGAAGAAACTCAAGCCGGGAGTGAAGGGGGAAGGAGGAGACATATCAGCGCCCGCGTGGTCGGCTTCTGGCACAAAGACTTACTTCTCAGAACTGGTGGAGACACAGGTCCATTCCACCACACTCACAATAAGATCTCACCTTCACAGCCAGTCATTTCTGATCATGGATAGCACGGTCTCAACCTACCCTACAGTTCATCCCTTTGATACTGTGTATTTAGAGCCTCTTCATCAGCAAGGCCGATTAACTCACTGGCCCACCTTTGCCCTCAACACAGCTTACTCTTCCTCACTTAACATTTGCTCATGGTTTTCTTCTTATTAAAATGCAGTTTCTTTCCTCCTTACCAAGCTCCATCCTACGCATGCTGTAGATCCCAATGCAGACTAGGTCACACATGTGAACTTTTCCATACTGGACGAACGAGTACCTGTTACCCCCTTTCAATGCTAACTACATGCCAACCTGGGGCAGCATCATTGGCTTTTCCCATTAGCTGCTTTTTCAAGGACCAGGACCCTATGATCAATAGAACCATGGACAGACAAAATCCATTCCTCTTACCTTGTTGATAAAAGGCTGTAAGCCAGAGACCACATCTAGTCACATTTTTGTCCCTGACCTTGCCTCTTCTAGGCAGATATTAAAAGCTCCCAAAATGTTTGGTGGTTAAGTGACTGGTTTTAAAAGTTGTCTCCTCCGCTATTCCCTCACATAATGCCCTACCCCCACCCCTGACTTCTGTGGCTGAAAATCTCACGGAGGTTAGGCATTTCATGGGGAGTACCATGGGCTAGTAGGGTAGGTCAGACCTTGGCTAATTTTGAGGATTAAATGTGTATTTTGGGAATTTGCAACTTTTAAGTGCTCCTTCCCTGGGTTAATGACTGACATCTGGTGGATGTGCTGTTGTGGTGTGGGTTGATTTCCTAGAATCCCTTTGTTTGGCCTGGCCTGGATCCCCTCAGACTGCTTAGTCTGAGGATATTCTAGTGCTAATGTCTAGATGACTGTTAGATGATGAAGCATCTTCGTTCAGGAGACGAAATACTTTAATCTACTCAATCTATAAAACACTTGTTCTGTGCCCAGCATCCTAATTGATTTAAAGAAGTTTTCAAGTATAATCTTCATAAGAACTCTTTAACGTGGGTGGTCACCCCATTTTAAGATGAGGAAACAGATCATTGGGAAGTTTCTTTGCCCAGCAAAGCCACACAACTCTAAGAGGCCAAGCCAGGGAGAGAAGCTGTGCTTTCCTAAACAGCCCTAACTACCTAACTACAATGGTCCCTAAATATGGTTGGTAGAGTACCTAAGTCTTTGGAAAAGATGGTCTTAACGCAGCAAGGTAGATATCAGTCCCTTATAATAAAATGTTTCCTTTTTATTGACTTGAAAGATGATGCAACTGTGAATACTATACATTAATAGATTTTATGTGTAACTAATGGTTTGATGGGCTGCTATGATGTCTAATATTACAGTGAGTGATCATTAGATTTTCAGAAGAGGAAAAAGTGCTTTATCACTAGAAAATGGAATTCTTCCTAAAAGGTAAAGGTAGATATTGAAGATTGATTTGAAAGGTCAGGGTTAACAAGCTCATTAATGGCTAGGTTAAAATCCAGCCCAATCCTTCCTTTTTTGTTAGATAAATAAATCACTTAGCTAAGTCGTGCCCTTCATCAGTAGCCTGGGGCTTTTCTCATAGCTATGGCAAGGATCTGGTGAAGTCCTGTGCAGAAGAGAACAGGAGTTGAGAGCATGGGCTACACAGCCAGAGGTTAAAGCTTAGCTCTCTTCTTCACTGGCTGGGCAACCTTTGACTGCATTATAGAATCTCTTTGTACCACACTTTCCTTAACTAAAAAAAAAAAAAAAAAAAAAAAAAGAAGAAGAAGAAGAAGAAGAAGATAAAATCGACCTTTAAAACTGCCAGGAGAACAACATGAAAACAATTATCAGGTACCCCATGTGGTCCTCTTGCAAGTACATTCTTAAAGAAAAAAATAGCTATTATCTTCTAAACTAGAGGTCTGAAAACTTTTTTTGTAAAGGGTCATGTAGCAAATATATTAGTCTTTGCAGATCAGTAGTCTCTGTTGAAATTATTCAAATCTGCTCTTACAGCCTGAAAGCTACAATAGACAATATATAAACAAAAGATTGTGGCTATGTTCCAATATAAGTAGTCTGCCAGCCAGGTTTGACCAGTGTGTCCCAGTTTGTTGACCCCGGTTCTAATCTAACCTATGTAGGAATACAGATTCCAACTAAATACGATTTTAGTGACACCTGACTGAAGATAAATTCAGTGACAATAGGTTGACATAACGCAAAAGTAATTTCTTTGTTCCCAGCCGAGAAAGGGACTGAGTTGTACAGAGTTATGTGGTCCCAAGTCAGGATCCTGATGGGACATATTACAAATACAAAGTCGGTACAGAAAGGTGATGTGGCTCAGGAACCTATGTTTTGGGGGGGTGCGATTCTGATGTGCGGAAAATTGCCTTGAATCACTAAGCATTGAGTACTGCAGCCACAATGCATAGGATGTGTCTACCTATCTTTCAAGTTTAACCTTCTCTTGGAGGTAAGTATGCCTTCAGGAACATCTAGAACCCTGAGGTGACCACTCCAAGAACTGTCAAATCTTTCCGTTTAAACATACCCAAACTCATCCGAGAGGTAAATTGAGGTATAACTTATCTGAGATCATGAAATTCCCAGAGGACATCCCAATGTGAGCGAGATGCACGTCGGCTGTGAACATGGAACACCAACATGGCAACCTCCTCATTAAAAAACAAAATGAGATTTTGACCATGTTCCATGATTCCCTGCAAAGAAGTTGGTAAGGTTATTGACAATATGTGAAAGCAGTTTTGGAAGTTTCCTCCATCCATTATTATTTTTTTAAATCTTCAGTCCTCTATGGGGCTCTTTGCCTGATTGTTGGTGCAAGCCAGGCTTTAACGGACATTTCAGACTTTTGTGCTTTACATATGCTCTTTCCTCTACTTTGGATGCTAAATATAATAAAGGCCCTGCCACCCAGTTTACTGCTTTTTATACACTGGATTTTAAATAAATGTTTGTTTGCTATTTGCATTCATTGACTAGCTGGGGATGGCTGAAGTCAAGATTAAATTGCTACCCAAAACGAAATGACGAGGGCATGGCCTGGCTTCTTACTCTTGACTTTTAAGTTGGGGCAACGTTACCATCATCTTGGATTAGTTTGGATCAGTCATAGCAAGAGGATTTTCCCATCTATCTTTGCAGCTCATATAGATTAGAGGATTATTTGGGTCCTTCTCTGTGTTGCTGTGGAACTGGAGAATAATCCATGAAGGACTGTACACAAGATTTCTTTTTTTTTTTTTCAATTTATAAAAATTAAATTTTTTAAAATATACTTTTAAATCTCCTAGATCAAAACAATTCTCTGATGCTCCAGTGAGCTCTTCAAGTGCGGACGACAGCCATGTTAACCTAACCACAAACTGCTTAGCGTTATGATTTTAACGGAGCAAATAAAACTGATTTATTAATAAAGTGTATTGTTGAAAGAGAATCTTTGTGGAATTTCAGACTGTGCGAGGCACCCATTTTTATTGGCTTCACTTTGTTATGCTTTCAGAGCTGTTTATAACGTTATTTCACTGAAAATTCCTTTCCATATTGTCATTTGTCTTCCTTCTCCAGAAAGCTTCCCATCAAACTGAAAAGAAAAAAAAAGTCTTTCTCCTTTTTTTTTTCTACCTCCTTAAAATCTATTGAAAGTGGCATCTCCTGGGAATGGGTCCATCTCTTATCCATGTCTGAAGTTTCTCCTGCTCCCAGCAGGGAAGAAAATGGAACTTCCTTTCAGAGATGGTGCTCCTCAAAAGGCAAATAAGTGATCTGGCTTAACACGTTCTTTTCTTTTAGCAAAAGTCACGTCAAAAAGTTATCTTCAGGGCTACGTGACCTGTGCGGTCAACGGGCCTGTGCTCAGAAGGATCCCACATACTTGGTGTAATACTCTGTGGTCACCAGCCTGAAATTCTCAGTAGTCTTTGAACAAGGAGCTTCGTGTTGTCATTTTGCACCAGGCCCTCTGCAAATTACGTAGCCCATCCTGGTTTGAGCATCAACATGTCAGAGCACTGAATCCTTTTTCCAAAATGCTTCTTTCCTTACGGACAGACAAAAACAGTAGAATGGGAAAAGTTTTCCAAGTTCCTACAGAGTTGGGTTCTAGGCAGAGCATTACGTGTGATTGTTTCATTCCTAAACCACACTGTAGGTACAATTATGGCCTGTATTTTCCCCCAGATGAGGAAATTCAGATTTTTTAAAAAGCTGGCATGTTGCAGGTCACAGAGTTCGTGAGGGTTAAAGCTGACTTTTTAACTTAGCTCTCTGCTTCTAAAGACCACTGCACTATTTAACAGCTCATTGTCAGTTTTCACTTGGAGATCCATGGTTTAACCATTTAACTGAACTCAAGTTCAACCACTTTTTTCAGGCACGTGGCTTGGAAAGTAGGTGGATACTGGATCCAAGAGACCAACGTGATAGACACTCTCCATTTCAACAATGACCCCCCATTTCCACCTTATTTCTGAGTTTGTAGGTACCTCCAGGTTGGAGACTATTGCTTCTTCCACTTTCTGAAAAATCTTAGACTTAAAAAAAATAATTTGTATTCACAATGTGATGGAAAGACCATTAAAAATGGTATCTTTGGGGGCGCCTGGGTGGCGCAGTCGGTTAAGCGTCCGACTTCAGCCAGGTCACGATCTTGCGGCCGTGAGTTGGAGCCCCGTGTCGGGCTCTGGGCTGATGGCTCAGAGCCTGGAGCCTGTTTCCGGTTCTGTGTCTCCCTCTCTCTCTGACCCTCCCCCGTTCATGCTCTGTCTCTCTCTGTCCCCAAAATAAAATAAAAAACGTTGAAAAACAAAATAAAAAAAAAAAGGTATCTTTGATGGGTTTTGCTTCTCTCTGCCTGATAGGCATTTTCTTTTGCTCTCATGATCAGCCTGTCAACTGTCTTTGGATGGCCCCTCCTTCCCACTCTTTGTCTTGTTATTCCAGGGGAATTGTCACACCCCAGTCCCAGACAATCGACATCTTCTGTCTTGGGATACCATCCTCCCAAATGGTTTTATAAATGATTCAGGGACAAGCAACTTTGTGGGAATCTCTGTGAAATCAAAGTATTTTTTTTTCCCTGCTGAGCTGGAAAATGTAAAGTAGGGAATCCTTGGGCTTTCAAGTTCAGTCAGAACCGAGAGATGGAGGAAGGAATATTTCTGATGTACTTGAGTTCCCGGACCCAGTGACATTCACACTCCGGACAATTTGATGTCATGACCTATGAAAATCCACTTTTGCTTAAGTCACTTTGAGTTCAGTTTCTGTCACTTGCAGCTGAACAAGGACTGGTTAAGAACAGTAGCAAGTGACTTGCCCAAGAGTACTTTCCTGACATTCATGTGGAAGACTAAACCAGGAAACATTCATGGGACCTTAACATGGCATTCTTCTTTAACTGGTGGGACTATGTATAAGCCCTGGTGTTGAGAGGCAGACACCGAAACAATCCCAGTTTTTCTCGGCTGTTGTTTCTTTTTGTAGTTCAGCGATTGCTGTTACTTTTTTCTTCGCCAATTGTTGTAAAAAATTGCTGCTTTAAAAAAAAATTTTTTTTTTTTTTTACATTTTATTTTTGAGAGAGAGAGAGAGAGAGACAGAGCACAAGTGGGGCGGAGAGAGAGGGAGACACAGAATCCGAAACAGGCTCCAGGTTCTGAGTTGTCAGTGCAGAGCCTGATGCAGGACTCGAACCCACAAATATTGAGATCATAACCTGAGCTGAAGTCGGACGTTTAACCGACGGAGCCACCCAGGTGCCCCAATAATCAATCACTGGTTTTTAAGAAAAGGTCTAGGGGCGCCTGGGTGGCGCAGTCGGTTAAGCGGCCGACTTCAGCCAGGTCACGATCTCGCAGTCCGTGAGTTCGAGCCCCGCATCGGGCTCTGGGCTGATGGCTCGGAGCCTGGATCCTGTTTCCGATTCTGTGTCTCCCTCTCTCTCTGCCCCTCCCCCGTTCATGTTCTGTCTCTCTCTGTCCCAAAAAAAAAAAGAAAAAAAAAAAAATTGCTTTAAAAAAAAAAAGAAAAGGTCTAAAACGTGCTTCATAATGATCTAAACTGTCTTGAGGCAGTACGTTTTCCTAGTGTCTGGCAGGGTCCCCACTCCGTTGTAGGTGATCAGAAAAAATTGCCCAGGGAAGGAAAGGCCCGTCACAGTTCTCCTTGTACTGCTGGAAGTATAATCATGGTCATTTACGGACTGAGCCAGTTGCCCTTTTCAGTATCAGTCTGCACTTGGACTGAAGAAATGACAGCCTCTCTTAAACTGCCTGTCTCAACTGAATGAGTGGATAATCAGGAATTGAAATTGCTAATGGCATTTGGGGAATTTAAAACAAAATTACACGAGTTTTTTTTTTTTTTTTTTCTTTTCGTATTTATCAGAAGAGACTTTTCCCTGGGTATTTCATTTTTCAGACACCATCAGACACAAAGATTCTCTTCTCCAAGCACATACAGGAATACAGGAAAAATCTATGACGTACATTTGGCTCTGACGGGGTTTCAGGGAACAAACTTTTGTGCGCGTCATTTTGGTGACTTCGCACATAGTTTCATACAGGTCACATGGCTAACTTTGTCAACCCCAGGAATAAAAGAGGGGGAACTCTACTCTCCTTCCTCGCTAAGTGCAGTCTTGGCAGCCATCCAGTGAGCCCAGGGTGTGCAGACCATCAACCCGGATTATTTTTTGCCTTGGGATATCTAGACATTATTTGTCTATATGTTTAAACCTGCAGGAGGACAGCCCCATCCTTCACTTTGCTCTATGGACCTGAGGCAGTTAAAGAGAAAGGGCACCCTCCTACATATTCCTAGGAAGCACCAGGCCATCTTTTTATGGTGCATAAATTCTACCTGGTCAAAGTATCTTAACCAGACCATCTAAAGTGACAGGTGGTGGCCTAGAGTACAAGGGTGAGTCTGGAAGCTCAGCCCTATTGTTTCCCATCTGTTGTGTTTGCCCAGGTACTCAGCGCCTTGCATTTACAATTTCCCCTTCTGGAAAATGTGAATAACAACCCTGATCTGGATGAGGTGCCATATCGATTAGAGATCATCTGACACCACGCTCGACACGGCTTGGACACACAGGAGGCGCTTAATACACTATATGTCGTTTCCCTTGGGAGAAAGTGCCAAGGAGTTCATGGACACTCATTCACGTGGACTGTCAGAAAACATGGATTTGAATCGCTAGCACTCCTCATTGATAAAATTGCCAGATTTTGCAATACAAATACTGTATGCCTCTCTTAATAAGGAATTTCAGGGGTGCCCGGGTGGCTCAGTTGGTGGAGCCTCCGACTTCAGCTCCAGTCGTGATCTCACAGTTTGTGAGTTCGAGCCCCGCGTCCGGCTCTGTGCTGACGGCTCGGAGCCTGGAGGCTGCTTCGGATTCTGTGTCTCCCTCTCTCTCCGCCCCTCTCCCACTACCGCTCTATGTCTCTCTCTCAAAAATAAATACAGATTAAAAAAATTAAAAATAAAAAGGAATTTCAGATAATAGATAAAAAAAAATTTAAGGTTTATTTTTGAGAGAGAGAGAACACACGAGTGGGGGGAGGGCAGAGAGAGAGAGAGGGACAGAGGATCTGAATCGGGGTCTGGGCTGCCAGCAGTGAACCTGATATGGGGCTTGAACTCATGAACTGTGAGATCATGACCTGAGCCAAAGTCAGATACTTAACCAACTGAGCCACCCGGGTGCCCCTAAAAATTTTTTAGTGCAAGTAATATTTGGAACACTCTAATCCTAAAAATATATGTGTTGTTTATCTGAAATTCTCTATTAACGTGTGTCCCATGTTTTATCTGGCTATGTGACCTTCCACAAGTCAGGCGAAATCTTCAGTTTTACCCTGTTTAAGGACACTATTAACAGAAATTACAGGACAATTGTTAATACGTCATACAGATTTTCATTTTATCCTCCCAAAACACTTGTACCCTAATTTTATTTTGGGATGGTAAAATGGAGACACAGAGAGGTTAAGTGACTGACCCATTTCCACACAGCTAAGGACCCAGGTTTTAAATCCAGCAAAGTCCAGAGGCTCCACGGTGTTCTACGGTTGCCACAAACTAACACGTCCATCGAGTACTGACTTCATGTGTGAAAAGCAGAAAATACATATTGGTGTAATCCTAATGAGGCTGACGTTCCCACATAGCTCAGTCTCATGGAATCAAATTGGAAGAAGCGTGGTTCAACTGCCAAAACGAATTTTTTAAATTTCCATTAGAGAGAGCCCAAATATTTGAGCAACACTTATCAAAATGCTCTTCCCTTTTTCTGCCACTTTGCTCACAGCCTGCAAACTCCTAAGGGACTTCTCAGCATTTCCTGGAGAAAAATTCTCCAGCCCTTGCCTGTGCCTTATTTTTCCTCTTCTCTCCTCCCCCCCCCCCCATCTTCTCTTTCTTAGCCCTTTATTATGTAGATTCACTTGGCCTCTCTCGTAGGAAAGAGAGTCCATATTCTTTAGAAGAAAGGAGGACGGACCAGCAAGTTCAAAATTTAGTCTGGCAGGCTGGGGAATTGCTCAAGTTCATGTACATTCCCGTGTTAATAATTTCCTGTTCTTTTACACTAGGTCCTCATTAAACGTTAATTGACTTCTGCCTTCTCTTGCTCTTGTCCATGTTTTGCCCACTATCACAGGAGGTTGCTCCCATGGTTTCGTCTCATATTCCGCACATGGCCTGACAGGTACCTGAGGCTCTTGGACGCAGCCTGGGAATGAGCCCATGGGTACTGCCCGAGATTACTGGGTTTGATTGAATAGGAGCCTCAGAAAAAGGCAGCACTGAAAATAAAAGCATGTCTCAAGAGCACATGTTTCTAGGGAGTGAGGGGCAACCCAGAGTGAGAAATCAAAAAAATCAAACACCCTTCTAGAGCAAGAAGCCTCTGCCAGCCCAGGGTGATCGATCAGTCTCTATCCTTGGCTTCTAATTTCTGGTGGGTGGTGGTCTATGATCAAAAGGGGGCCAACAGTTCCTTCACGACAATAGTTCTGTAACACGACCAACACTTGAAGGGTATACCTGAAGTTTATATATGCTCCAGTGACTATGTTTTCTAGAACACAATAGAATTTGCTTGTAGCTCACCTTAGCCTTTAATCCCAGTAAAAACAAGCATCAAGTTCGGGCCTTGATCATTGTAAGCATTTTTGTTTTTGTTGTTTTTTTTTTTTTTAAAGAAAGATTTAGAACAAATACTTGTTTGTCCAGGGGAACACTGAGATGATCTCTTACACCACGTTCTCTGTAACTTCTACATGCTTGTACATAAATCTTAATATCATTTCATTCTTTTTCCTACTGAAGGTTCAGCTTTGTTTCCTTCTCATATATAGATATTACAGTTAGAAGGCTCTCCTTAACATGGGAAGTAACAGTAACAGACTCCAGATGATTTATAAAGGATCTTACTTATTTTATTCCCAAAATCTCACTTTAAAGTTGTTCTCCACTTATTATTGAGCAGTTGAGAAAAAGGTAGTTCAGAGAGGTAGAAATCCGGCGTGAGGTTACACAGCTAAAAAGCTAAAAAGTTGAGATTAGAACCCAGGCTTTCTGGCTCCAAAACCTAGGTTTTCCCTATGATGTAGAGGATGACTCAACACTTATGACAAAGAACAGGGATAGAGGTTTCTCCAAAGAAGATACACAAATGACCAAGAAGTATAAGAGAAGATGGTCGACGTCACTAAATCACTGGAAATTCAAATCATGAGATATTACTTCCCACCCGTTAGGATGGCTATTACAAACAAAGACACAGAAAGTAACAAGTGTTGGTGATGATGTGGAAAGATCGGACCCCTTGTAAATTGCTGATGGGAATGCCTCTGTGGAAAGAGGTAGGACAATTCCTTGAAAAACGAGACAAAATTACCATGTGATCCGGCAATTTCACTTTTGGGCAAAAGCAGGGACTCAAATAGGTATTTGTATGCCCCTGTGTATAGTAGCTTTATTCAAAAGAGCCAAATGGTAGAAAGAACCCCAACGTCCCTTGATGAATGAATGGATCAATCAGATAAGAATTTTTATGCATAATGGAATATGATTCAGTTTTAAAAAAGAAGAATTCCTTTTTTTTTTTATTTTAAAAAAATTTATTTACTTCTGAGAGAGAGAGCGAGCGCGAGCGAGCGGGGGAGGGGCAGAGAGAGAGGGAGACACAGAATCCGAAACAGGCTCCAGGCTCTGTGTCAGCACAGAGCCTGATGCGGAGCTCGAACTCACGAACCATGAGATCATGACCTGAGCCGAAGCTGGACGCTTAACCGACTGAGCCACCCAGGCGCCCCAAGGAAGAAGAATTCTGACACATGCCACACTGTGGATGAACCCTGAAGTCATTTTGCTGAGTGGAATAAGCCAATGACCAAACACCAAACATGGTAGGATTCCACTCACGTGAGGAAGCTAAAACAGTGAAATTCATAGAGACAAAGTAGAAGGGTCGTTGCCAAGGGTTGGGGGGTAGAGAGGATGGGTAGGTGATATTTCATGGACACAACTCTAGTTTGCAAAGTTGAAAAAGTTCTGGAGATGGATGGCGGTGGTGGTTGCACAGCAGTGTGAATCTACTAATGCCACAGAAATATACACTTAATGGCTCAAGTGGTATCTTTTATGTTACGTACATTTCACCACACAAAAAAGAAAGGAAACAGCACACACACACACACATACACGAAAGCTAAGCAGTTCTAGACCAAGATGCTCAGACAGTACAGTATTTCAGGACTGGGTGGATCTCCGTTTTGAAAGCTCACTCCCCAGTCGTACACAGTGAGACTAGAGTAGAGCTCAGGACTGTGTATCTACTTTTTTTTTTTTTTTTTATTTGAGAGAGACAGAGAAAGAGAGAAAATGCTCAAGAGCAGGGGAGAGGGGCAGAAGGAGAGGGAGACAGACAGAGAAAATCTTAAGTGGGGTCCATGCTCAGCACAGAGCCCATTGTGGGGCTTGATCCCGAGACCCTGGGATCATGATCTGAGCTGCAATCAAGAGTCAGACACTCAACCGACTGAGCCACCCAGGTGCCCCATGGCTGTGCATTTTTAACATGCTATACAGATGGCTCTGAAGCATGAGTTCCATGAATGGACAACACAGTTTGAGGTAAATCCACTTTACAATAGAGAACATTTAGACTCCCAACATTTCAGAACTAGAAATTGATAGATCTGGAATTTATTCACAGACAATCTGGCTTCAGATTTTGCTCTCTAAAGCATTTTTGTGGGAAGCCTAACTGTATACATTTAAGGACTTCACTTTGGGTTTCTTCTGGCATACAAAATAAAAGATATAAACTGGCAAATTGGGAAAGAGGAATTTTGGAATTCTGATAAGTGTTGCTGTAGACCAATGGTTCCCACCTGGGGGTGAATTTTGTCTCCCAGTAGGGATTTGACAAACTCCCCAGACATTTTTCATTGTCATGCGTAGACATGAGAGATGCTACTAAATATCCTATGAAATATGGGACAGCTCCCCACAACACAGAATTATCCAGGTCAAAATGTCAATAGTGCTGAGTTGAGAAACTTCCACGGGGGTTATACATTTACACGTATTTACAGTTTCTCTAAATCAGGCTGCTCCAAATTTCAACTCTATGAAACTGAGCTGGGTGAAAACCCCAAACAATTTCAATTTGACGTTCAGGGAATGTTGGTATTATTTTTAAAGGCCATATGACTCTGCCACTCAAGTACTGTCTGTTCAAAGCATGCTGCTGGTATTATTTGTTTTTTTCTTTTTTCTTTCTTTCTTTTTTTTTAAGTTTATTTATTTTGAGAGACACTGTGCACAAGCCAGTAGGGGAGGGGCGGAGGGAGAGACAGAGAGAATCCCAAATAGGCTCTTCAATGCCAGCACGGAGCTTGATGTGGCTCTTGAATTTCCAAACCATGAAGATCATGACCCGAGCCAAAGTAGGATGCTTAACCGACTGAGCCACCCAGGCACCCCTTATTTGTTGTTTTCTTAATCCAGTTGTTTTTAGGATCTTTAACCCAGAAATTTAATGCAAATTGAGTAAAACATCAGCATACAAAAATCTTCATGTTCAGTAACCTTGAATGTATCGTGAAGTTCTCAAAACATACGATTTCATTTTGATTTTACATGTTCTTTCTGCAGATTTCAATTTGCTTTTAGAGATTAATTCCAGCCTAATGATGACTTTGTAGCACTTATGATACAGGACAGCTTGTGTACTAGTATTCTCACCTTCCTCTCCAAGCCCTTTGGGTCTACTTTGGAATACAAATTTTCATCATTGAAGCTGAACTTCCTACATGAAATCAGGTTTACTGGCTACTGATCAACAATTGTAACCTGAACTTCCCCTGGAGACATCATCAAAGCACTTCCCATGAAGTTGAACCAGTCTGACCTCCAGACTGGGGAGGAATGGGTTTAGCGATCCAAATTCTACCCACCCATCTTGGTCAGCGATACCCTCAGTCAGTCTTGACATGAGTAAAAGCAGAACCAAAAGTCATGTGCATCCTGATACATTACAAGAGGAAATACACAGCCCCACCCCTGAAATACTTGCCAAAAATAAAATTTAACCAGAATCAAAAAGAGTCTCTCCTTCTAACAACTTACTTACGGGAAATTAGGGAGATCGAGAAACAAATATAATGACACTTAGGGAAAACAAGCAGCCAGTATGAGAATGTGGGAAATCCACCAAATGCAATGGACCTTGTTTGGATTCTGATTCACACAGACCAAGAGCAAAGGGACATTTGAGACAAGAAGGAACATTTTCCAGTGGTGATAATGACATTGTGGTTATGTAAAAAGTAAGTTCAGCACACCCATTGTAACCAACAATGTTTTTCCAGACAGGAGATTCCACGGTATTACATCACACGTTCAAGATTAACTATGTTTTTGAGCTGGGACAAAATGAGTCCTCTCACACGCCCTTGGCAGTAACATTTAACAATGGGTTATCATTCAGTCATAAACTGCATAGTGGATGCTGATTGCCCAACACAGAGAAGACAGGAAGATTTAAGTGTTCACAGTCTAAAGCACCTTGATAAAGGCAAAAGCAGAATTTCAACGCATTAACTGACTTAGCAAAAAGTACAAGTAATGTTTGGACAGGCCGTGATGAAGAGAGGAGGGCCCAAATGTAGTTGAGGGCAGAGGATTTAGTTGCTTCGGCTACACTGTGGTAATGGATACTGAAAGATCCTGGGAAATTCCATGGCATAGTGTGCTTACAGACCTTGGGGACAGTAAGACACGACAAAAGGAAAGCAAACCAACCAGTGAATCAGTCAATATTTACCGATTTTCAGTTTAAAAACTCACCACGTGATTATATATAGACAGTGGTAACGCTATTTTTAAAAAGATCTCTTCTTTTGTTGCCTTTGCGACGATGCAGCTCTCAAGGCATGAGTGAGACCATTTTCATTCTTCTTGGGGTTAAAACTCCAAGTGGAAACCTCTTCAGCCTATCAAAGCATTGGCATTGAAGGCATCAAGAGAGGAAGAATATTCAGGTAGAGGGTAAACTTGACACCTTGGGAGCAGACTTGAGGTTGTAACCTGGGCATGGGAACACATCTGTTCACAGGCAAGGAAAAGCCAGGAACCACGTGGCAGACTCAGACTTAATTCTGTGTAAGATAACGACTTCGGTTATTGACTTGACTTCGGTTTTAAGGCAATTAATCGACTTCGGTTTTTCACTCAAATAGACCAAACGATAGCATGTCTTTCCTACGGTCTGCCTTAAATTCTTCTCCAGGCTTCCTAACCGAGTCCGTTCTACGCACTGCCTGTCTAAGGTATGCTGTAAGAGAGAGCAACGGATGAGTCAAGAGCAGAGTTCAATTCTATCCCTGGCTCGCCTCAATACTCTTGACTGCATTTTCATGAGGTAGTAAGGAGCTATAGCTAGAAGTGACAGCAGAGATGCTAAGTGGTTTTCAAACTTGTTTTGTATTCTGGCAGAGTGAATGGATAGGACAACTCCTCATCAGTGATGGAGGAGCTCGTTTTCTAGAGTAACCTCCATGTTGCTCACAAATACTAGCTGTCCCTCTTTACAGAAGATTATCCTTCCCTCTCCAGCTTGGTACCACGCTTGGCTACGCGACCCTCTCTGGCCAGTAAAATGTGACTGGAGGTTATGTGGCACTCCTGGTTGGAAGCTTACGAGCCAGGGTGGAGTTCCCCATGTTGTCCTGTCTTTCTCTCACGAGATAGGTGAGGTTTCTGAGAGAGGCTGCTCCCTTAACTTGGGTCCCAGAGGGAGTTGCTTTGGATGAGACCTGCAGCCGGCCCGTGACGGACAGGTAACAGGAGTGGAGAATTCACTCTTGTCGTCCTAAACCACTAAGACTGAGGGGTGTTGGCGGTTTTGTTTACTACAGCGTAACCTATCCTATCCTGATAAACACTCCCCGAGTGGCACATTAGAGTCGAGGTGGGGTGTTGAGAGGAAGCAGGCAGTATTTAAAAAAAAAAGCCCGTCAGAAGAGTCTTACGTTCCCCTGTGCTTTCAAGTAGGTAAAGACTGCTTCATCGAGGTGTTACGCTTTGCCACAAACCATCAGTGGGAGCATCATGGTCTCAAACATGTTGTCAAGCTTTGCCAATATTGGTTAACTGCTTATTTACTTTCTAAGCTACAAACTTACCTCCCAGGGTAATGAGGACATAATTATTGATGGTAACTAAAACTGGCTTTCGGGGGTTGGTGTTAATTTATTCTCTTTTATGTTTTCTCATCTGGCGAGGCAGCTTAACGGCCTTTTCAAGCTTAAATCATTATCAGGGTTTATGATCTCATAACCAGATTAAACTGCTTAGCTATGGAAACAAAACAACAAGGAAGGCTGATGGCGTTTCTGCGTTCTGAGGAAGTTCTGGGGCCTTGTATTTGGTGCTGTCGTATCACAATGGCTGTCACTTAATAGAAGAGGAAATTGAGACTCGCAAGTGTCCAGTACCTTGCCTAAAGTCTATCACCGGAAAAGGGGAAGAACAGAAACACATATACAAGCCAATGGAACTATCCATTACCCCAAAACACCCTTCACAGAGTGATTTAAGACCATTCGGCACTGACCCAGATGCCCCCAGAACATGACTTTAAACGTCACTCATACTACATGACCAATGTGGCTCTGCAGGGTCTCAGCACCTTCTAGTCACCCTGGGAGTCCAGCCGGTGCATCGTGCCTCACAGTTTTATGACAGCTAATGTGGGAAAAAGGAAACACAGTCCACAGCGCACAGGCTTTCACAGTCTCCCACTGGAAATGACACCTATCATTTCCATTTCCATTCCATTGGTTCAAGCAAGACATCTGTGCTTGTCTACCTTCACAATGCCATGGGAAAACGTAATTGTGTCATGTGAAGGGGGAGGGAGAAATGGAATAATCATTAACATTTAAGAATTTCTGTGGCAGCGGCGTCTGGGTGTCTCAGTCCATTCGGCGTCCGACTTTTGATTTTGGCTCGGGTCATGATCTCATCGCTTGTGAGCCTGAGCCCCAGGTCTGGCTCCACGCGGAGTGTGGAACCTGCTTAACATTCTCTCTCTGCCCCCCCCCCCCCCCCCCCCCCCCCGGCTCATGCACGTGTGCTCTCTCTTTCTGGAAATAAATAAACTTAAAAAAAAAAGGCTGTAAAACATTTCTGGGTCATAGTAAATATCAAATGGAGTTTCATCATTATCTACATAAATCATATTTCACTTACAAGTATACAGCAGCTATATAATATATACCCACTGACGCTCACAGACTGGAAAGTGTCAGACAATGGTGACCATCCAACTCACTCTGGAGTGTAGTGCTCAGCACAGGTTAGATTTCCCCCATCTTTCCTATTATAGAGTCTCCAATTGGGAACGAGTAAAAATAATAAATAAAAGTGAACATTTCATAGGTAGGAGTGAAATTCCTATTTTATGCTTATCAATGGGTCTTTCCTTAACTAATTTGTTCCACGCCGTGGTCTGAAAACACCATATGTTTGTAAACAGGTTCACAGGCGCGCAATTGCAGGTAAATGAAGGAAATAAGCACACATTATAAATTATGTCGTTAATAATTAAAGCCAGATAAAATTGTATACATTTCACTAAATTACCTTTCTAGGCTTTGTAAATATTCCGAGGGCAGCTAATCTCTCCATTTTAATTAGATTGCACGTCTTTTTCAAAGGCTACTGTCCTGATGTTTTAATATAAAAAGAACGTTCCTATTTAAGGCAGAAATCTGGAGAGCTGAGAATTAACATTCACTGTTAACCTTTTCTTAAGAGGAATGATTTCACTTCAAGTAAGGAAGACCCTCCATATTTGAACCGCACTTAGGATTTTAAAAACAGAATCATAGCCAATGATCCCCTGCACATCTGTGGCACAATGTATCTAAAATTACAACTCTTACCCGCTTCCTGTATGCCCTTCTTTAGTTCATTTCCCCCTGTACTTTAACATTGCTAACTGTGTTTTTTTTTTTTCTCCCCCCGAGTATGGCCATTCCTTTTATTTACATATTTATTATACATTTTTTATTTGTTTACTATCAAGTTAGCTAACATATTTACCCACCCCCATAAACCCTCAGTTTGTTCGCTGTATTTAAGAGTCTTTTGGGGGCTCCTGGGTGGCTCAGTCGGCTAGGCGAACAACTCTTGATTTCCGCTCACGTCACGATCTCACAGTTTATAGGTTCGAGCCCCGCACTGGGCTCTGTGCTGATGGTGTGGAGCCTGCTTGGGAATCTCTCTCTCTTCCTCTCTCTCTGCCCCTTCAGAGCTCTATCTCTTTCAAAATAAATAAATGAACTTAAAAAAAGGGGGGTCTCTTATGGTTTGCCTCCCTTTCTGTTTTAGTGTTTTTTATCCTACTTATTTTTCATTGCCTGTCTCCCTGTAAATTCAGAGGTTTTTGTCTCTGTATTGCCTTAGTTTCAATGTTAGGTAATGTGCCTGAAACACAGTAGATGGGCAATACGTAACTGTTAGATGAAGGAGCCAATGATTGAATTTCGCAGTTAAGGAGTACTTGTCACTTGAACATCAACTCTTCAAGGATAGAATCGTGTTCTGTCTTTTCCTCAACTGTTTTCCTGGCCAAAAGAGTATCTTTTGGCACAAGTAGGCCCTCGAATAGTAGTTAACCAGGCAGTAATGGAATCTGAGAAAATGGGTATTATTCAGGTTAATTTAGATAGCTGGCATCGTGAGTAGACCTGACTTTAAACACATATCTGTATGGATTAGTGGAGGTTGTGCGATAGATGCCAAATTTTGCTGAGTGGGCATCAGCTTTGCTGAGAGGCTCTCTCTGCCGTGTTAGCTACACACATAGGCTCAGGCAAGGCCAGACCACTCTTTCGCCACACATTTGGTTGACCAACGCTTATTTTTCCTCCAGGCCTCGGCTTAGACACCACGTTTTATAACTCATGTAAGCTCACAAAAACGTATTGGCTGAATGTATTAATTCTTTGAGTTGTTCAGGCCCTAAGTCCTTGGATTATCCTTAACATCACTCTGTTCTTAACCTCCTACGTCAGATCCATCAGAAAATGCTGGCAACCCCCTTCAAAATGTACCGAGAACTCGACCCGGCCTTCCAAACTTCATGGCTACCTTGATCGCTTGCCAGGGCTCTTGGGATAACTCACTAAGTGAATGTGTTGGTTCAGCCATGGCCTCCTACAGTGTGTGTGTAATTCAACAACCAGGCTGATTCTTTCCAAAGGTAAATTGGATCCACATTCTTCTTCCATCTGATACCCACCAGTGTCTTCTCAACTCGCACTAAACACTGATGTTCTTAGCGATCCACGGTTCTTCCTGCATGACGTACCCCCACTGTCCTTCTTGCACAGTGAGCCCAAGCCACATCACTCTCCTTACAGTGCCTCAAACCCACCTAGCACAATTCCCTTGGATGGCTTTGCAATGGCTCTTTCCACTCCTAGGAATGTTTTCCTCCCAGATACTTTGAGGACTTGTTCTCACTTTCCTTTGGTCTGAGCTCAGAAGTGAGTTTATCAGAGCAACCTTCCTTGAGTACCCCTATCTAGAACGGGGTGCACATGCCCATTCCTTAACCCCAACTCTCCTCTTGAAACATATTTACACGTTTATTGCTATCTTTTCTCTCCTCTAGAATGTGAGTTCCTGTTGACCCCAATCTTTGCAGTGTTGTGTGCCTCATATAGTCTAAATTCAGGAGGTATTTGTTGAACTGAATCAATGAATACAGGGAAAATTTTTATCCTGAAAAATTTTGTCTAGCTTGTACCAATACTATTATCTGGTAGAGTGGTTTTCTAAGCAAAAATCTGAATCACGTCAAGGGCAGTCAACTCTGTGACAAGGCAACAGAGCTGGGAGATTTTAAACCAATCTTTAATGGGATTTTAAGAAAAGAGGCATACTTGAGCCTGTGCTCAATAGGTAATTCTCCTTATCATTTAGACTTTGTTAAAATGACACCAAAATTCAGAACCTATTCCAAATAAAGCATTTCTTAGAACAACAGAGGGTGGAGAAGATCCCTTGGAAAGCCTATAGATAACACATGGTGCTGGTCAATCATGCAGGTTCTGGGATTATCCTGTTGGTTTGAATTATGGTCATGCCATTTCCTAGCTTTAAGGCTGTGCATTGGACACTCTGCTTTTACTGGTTCCCTCACCTTTAAAATAAGAATGCACACGGTTCCTGATGGGTAAGAATAAAGGAGATAACCTAAATGCTTAGCATAGTGGCTGGCACAAAGAGAGAACTAACCGTGAGCTCTTACGATTAGTACCGCTCTGTTCAACACATCTGTTACATAGAACCGGCCACACTTCAATTATGTGCTTAACGTGGAAGAGAAGGAGGCTTTCTTTGTGACTCAGAAAATGTCTTTATTCAGGCATTTACCCTGAAGCAAACTCTTGCTGGGTCTAGGCATGTGGCCATTCATGGGGGTGGGGGAGGGAAGGTCAAGGTCAATCCAGCCCAGTAGAGGCACATGGTTGTAAATGCTATATATATATATATATATATATATATATACACACACACACACACAAACATATACATAATTATATATACATATATATGTGTGTATATATGTAATTACATATATGTGTATACATAATTATGTATACATATATAAATATGTATACATATACAAAACTATATATAATGTATATATACATCAATTATGTATATATAAATATGTGTATGTATATACATAAAATATTTATATAATATGTATATACAGAATATGTATACATATATATATTATACATGTATATATCTATGTATGTATATATACATGTATATGCACATAGATATCTACACACGTAGATACATACACGTATATACTTACATACATATATACACACATACATATATCTACTAAAAATAAAAACATGTCAGGATGAATTTCACCAAGGAAGAATGGAGCCTGCTCTCTAAATAGTCAGATACAGAGAAACTATAGTACAAAATTATAGTCAGAAATCAAAAACACAAAGGAAATTTTTTAAATCAATTTGTGCTTCTATATATAGATCTAAGCAAGTGCTTTATGTTTTTGTAGGATGACCTGATGGCTCATGTTTATATTTTTAGTTTGACCAGAGATGTGAATCACGTCATTATGGGCAACTGAGGAGGAGGACTGAAAATTTTTAAAAATTCCTCGAGCACATCGCTCTCGGACCAGGGTTTTAAACTGGATGTCAATTAAATCTTCCCTCAGTTATAAAATTGTTTTAACAACCTGGAAGATCATAACTCACATTGGTCTGAAACTTATCAAAGATATTCTACTTGATGACCTGCTTCGTCCCATTTAGATGGCATCTTAACTGTTAATTTCAACTCGTCTTTCTTTTTATTAAAATTGGAGAGAACTGTAGATTCGCTTGTGGTTGTAAGAAACATCAGGGGGAAAGATCTTGTACACTTTGCTCAGATTTCCTTAGCTCTACATGTACCCCTGTGTGCATATGTATATTAAAGTGCTATAGAAGGTTCAAGTATCCTGTACAACAGTCAAAACAGTGAATGGTTCTGAGGCTGTCAGGATTCTTCCTGTTGCCTTTTATAGCCACACTTCCCTCCCTCTCACCAGAGTGCCTAACTCCTGGCAATCAATCCTCCACTTGTAAAATGTTGCCATTTCGGAGCACCTGGGTGGCTCAATTGGTTAAGCGTCCGACTTGGGCTCAGGTCATCATCTTGAGGCTCATGAGTTCATGCGCTAAGCTCTGTCAGCATGGAACCTTCTTCAGACCCTCTGTCTCCCTCACCCTCTGCCCTTCCCCTGCTCTCTTGCTCAAAAATAAGCAAACCCTAAAATAAAATAAAATTGTCACTTCAAAGATGCTGTATAAGCGGAATCCTATAGTATGACACCCTGGGAATCAACTTTTTTCGCTCAGTGTAATTCCCTGAAGATCCTTCCATATTGTTGCTTAGATCAGTCATTCATTCCTTTTAAAGGTTGAATAGTATTCCAGGGTACACGTGTATCACACAGCTGGTTTATCCGTTCAACCTGTGGAAGGAAATCTGTCCCGGTCCCAGTTTAGGTCTATTACCAATAAAACTACTGTGAACATTTGTGTACCAGCTTTTGTGTTAATACAGATTTGATTTTTGGAGGGAATAACGCAGAGAGTTTAATTATTGGGTTTTATGGTAGTTGCAAGTTTAATATATTTAGGAATTGAAACCCCTTTTACAGAGTGGCTATGCCATTTTACACTCTCAGCCACAATGCAGTCTACAAGTGACAGAGTTTCTCCACATAATCAACAAAATTTGTTTTTGTCCCAATCTTTTTGTTTTCGTCATTCTGCTATCTGTGAAATCTACTATCTGGATGCTGTAAGATCTCATTATGGTTTTAATTTTAATGGGTAAATTGTGTTGACTGTCTTTTCATCGCCTTTGTATATATTATTTTGTGGCATATATGTTTCTAGATAGAGCTCAAATTCTAATTTTATTTATTTTTTGAGTTTTGAGAGCTCTTTATGTATGCTAGATATCAGTCTTTTGCTGGCTATGTATCTTGTAAATATTTTCTCCCAGTCTGTAACTTCTGTTTCTCTTCACCTGGGCTTTCATAGAATAGTAATTTCTATTTTGAGAAAGAATTTTTATTAATTTTTCCTTTTGGGGCACCTGGCTGGCTCCGTCAGTTGAGCATCTGACTCTTGATTTTGGCTCAGGTCATGATCCCGGAGTTGTGGGACTGAGCCCTGTATTTGGCTCTGTGTGGAGTGTGGAGCCTGCTTGGCATTCTCTCTGTCTCTGTCTCTCTCTCTCGACCCCTCTACTGTGCACACACATGCACGCTCACTCTAAAATGAAGTAAAAAAAATCAGTTCCCTTTATGGATCACGCTTTTGGTGTCAAGTTTAAGAACTCTTTCCTTAGTCCCTAGATCCTAAAGACTTTCTATGTGATTTTTTTAAACTTATTTTTTTTAGTTTATTTATTTTGAACCTACCAACCTCAAGATCATGACCTGGGCTGAAGTCGGATGCTCAACCTACTGAGCCACCCAGATGCCCCCATGACTTAACTAATCTTAAGATCCAAAGATGCAAAATCAAATCAGGGCGGCTGAGTTTTCTGGCTGGAGGTGTAACAAAGAACTCAGATGTAAGCATCCTGGGACATATGGCAGGCTCCATTCTGTCAGCATAGAGTCCCCCTTGGGGCTCAAACCCATGAAACTGTGAGACCATGACCTGAACTGAAATCAAGAGTCAGACACTAAACTGAGCCACCCAGGGGCCCCTGTCAAAATTCTATAGTTTTACATTTTTAGAGTAAGTATATGATCTGTTTTGAATTTTCGTATCAAGTATGAGGTTTAGGTTTACTTTTGTCCATTGCTCTAGCAACATTTTTGAAAAGGCTGTCTGGCTTCCACTGAATTGATTTTGAACCTTCATCAAAAACCAGTTGGGCATATTTGTGTGGGTCTATCTCTGTCCTCTATTCTACTACAATACTCTGGGCACCTAGCATTTCACCAATACCAGACTTTCATGATTAATGGAGCTATGATGTAAGCCTTCATTTCCGGTAATTAACCCCCTTCACTGTATTCTTTGTCAGGATTATTTTCACTACGTAGGGCCCATGCCTCTCCATTTAAGTTTTGGAATAAGCTTATGTAGGTCCATAAAAAACCTTGCTAGGATTTTGATAAGAATTACATTCAACATATAGATCAATTAGGGGGAGAACTGCATCACTATTATTTGCGTCTTCCAATCCATGAACACTGTATATCCTTACATTTACCTAAGCCTTCTTTGATTTTATGCAACCATTTTTTTTTCTTTTTAACTTTTAAGTATATCAATCCTATAGGTGCTTTAAGTATTTGATTTTCTTTGGAATATTATGTATGGTGTCCTCTTTTTAATTTTCGTTTTTTCAAGTGTATTGTATGTAGAAATGTGCTTGATTATTTTTGGCGTTGACCTTGTATTGTGGGACGGTGATGACCTCACTCACTAAACAAAATCTTTTCAGACTATGTTCTGGTCATCCTATCACTGAATTCTCCAACCCTCCAGCAAAAGCCTGAGTTCTTCGGGGTCACTTCTTTCTTTTGAAATGGGGCCCAAACCATAATTTGCTTCTTAATTCTTCTAGACTTTTGACAAGCCACTCAAAGATACTGCCACAGAAAAGTTCTTTATCCATTTTAAGAAATCTGTGATGTGTTTTCACTAACCTACTTTTCATGCAGAACAGATCAAGCCTCACAATGGAGAGACGATCGGAGGTCAGCAATTTATAGAGAACCTAATTCTAATTCTCGAAGGACTTGTCAAGAAACTTAGTTTACTAGCTTACAGAAAAGTAAGTGGTTTAGAGACTTGAAACCCAAATTTAACCTGTAAATGATCTCGGAAGTACTAAAACCTGAAGAAGCCGTCTTCTCAAGAAAAGTCCAAAAGGTGTTTGGCACCATCCAGCCCAAAATAGCTCAAGAGAACTGATCCTGTGTATCTAACTTTCTTATGTTCTTTTCCCTTTGAAGAGTTTCCTTTAAGAAATTAAACAGGACCAAATCCTCAACTTCATTTTTTTTTTCCAGGTCCCTCATTTTGATTCAGAACCACATCTTTGTTTAAGGGTTTATGTAGATAAACCTCAATTTTGTCAATCTCAATTTTGTCTAAGAAGTAGGATCAACTTCTAATTTTCCATGTTAAATCCCATACTCTCTACTTTCTCTGGCAATATTCTTGAGATGACTGTACCAGGTTACATCCCATGCTGGGCCAGACGGTCTCAGTAAACTGAAAAACTGTCCCCACGCTATTTGCTCAGTAGTGCCACTGGCATAGTCTAAAACAGTTTATACTCAGCAAGTTCAGATGCTTCATATTATGGCATCAAATGCTGGAGAGAACAGAGGAAAATCCCAGCGATGCTCGTTGTCTGTGCCCTTTCCTACCCAGTTCTGTGAGGCATGTGGAAGTCTCCTGGGATAGCCTGAGGCTTCTTTGGTGAGCCTCTGACTCGAGCAAAATTAATCCACATGGTTACATTTTCCTAATCATTTGAAGGAGATGAGAAGGATTCTCCAAGCAGCAAGATCTAATATTGCAATGGCAGATGAAACTGGCACTTTTTGTCATGAGTCGTTAGAGAGTATGTTGTAACCAGAATAAAAAACAGATGCCTTGGGTGAGAGGGACGGTCAGGAAATGGGAATGAACCAAACAGGGCATAGGACAGTAGAGAGCAGTGGGGATTGAGGAGAACCCAAAATGCAAACTTGCCTGGAGGCAGTGAAATTTCTAACCAGCTCTTCAGGTATTGAATAGGACTGAAAGACCAAAACAGAACAACTTGCCACCTAAATTTGTTTACAAGATCACTAGGATTAAACCTCCAGGGAGTGGTTGAAACTTTTAAGAAAAAAAGTGCTCGGGATTTCAAATACTGTTAACCTGCAGATCTCTCAAGACCACCAAATCTAAGACTAAGGAGGTGGTGACTAGCCACAGGTTAGCCTCAAAAGATGGCTGAAGGACTCTCCTTACCCCGCAGGCTACCCAAGCCTCTAGTACCGTATTAGAAGCTGCATTCAAAAAATTGCCTTTTAATTCAAGCAAACAGACATTTATGAAAATTACTTTTCCGAGAAACATATTTATGTGCGTTATAAACAAGAACACTTTTTTAACATTAAAAAATTTGAACTTTAAAAAATATGTAAAATGTTCAAGAAATGTAAACAGGAATTTTCATCTCGTTTTCCATATGGTTATGTAAGCACCTTAAATATCAACACAGATCACAGACAAGCCCATTTACATTCATAGGAATTTTCTAAATAAGAAAAAATTCATTAAAAAATTGTTTCCAAAATTAAATGTTATTTTTTGGCAGCTAAAGTAACGCTTCTTGCAATCAGAAATTCTGAAGGATAATGTGTGCTAAGTAAAATGTCCACATAATTGAAGTTTTTTTTCCTTAAGAAGCAACTTTGAAATGTTTATATTTAACATATGCCGTAGACACTTTCCTACAGGTTTATCTAAATTTTTGTGTCTGAAGATACTGAATATGAAATTAGATTTTCTTGATGACTCACGTTAGCATCCTAACCATTCATAATGGCTCAGCATTTCCTTCACAATTTTCCTTCCTTTTTCCTCACTGGCTGGTTGTTTGTAGGAACTTAGGGCCTTATTTTATCTTCCTTGAGTCTCTGTACCAACTCTAGTATTCACCCTTCGAATAGGCAAACATCTTAGATTGTTGTTAAACTTCAACTTAAAAACCACTATTATTTATTTATTTACTTTGAGGGAGAGAGTGAGAATCCCAAGCAGGCTCCATGCTGTCAGCACAGAGCCCCACGCGGGGCTTGATCCCATGACTGTGAGATCATGACCTGAGCTGAAATCAAGAATCAGACACTGAACCAGGCACTTAACTGACTGACCCACCCAGGGGCCCCAGTAAGTAATTATTGAATGAGATTTTAAGACCTAGCTAATTTGAGAGGAGGTAGTTGGGACAGTTCTGTGACAATTGTTTCAGGTAATTGGTTCCTTTAGGTTTTTGCTTTATTTGTGGTTTTTGTCTTTTTGTATTCCTTAGTTTTTTGATTAGAGCTTATATTCTAAAGTTGCAAGAACACTGATGTCTAGAACTGCAGCTTTGAAAAAGAAAAGGCTATTTGGTTTCTGGTTCAAGAAGCCACCTTTTGTGTGTTAAGATGGAACGAAATCTCTCTTTTTCTTTCTGGTCTCCAATACATACATATTTAAATGTGGTCCAAATTTAAACTGGCAGAAAGGTTTAGTTTTTTCAACCAAAATATAAATTTTTAGTCTTACTTTGCAAACACACACACACACACTTATTCATAATATAAAATAGAAAACAAATGTATATAGTATGAATTTTTTAGGACTCCATAAGGAGTTACTACAAACTGGGTGGTTTAAAATAACAGTTTGGTCTCTGATGATTCAGGAGGCTAGAAGTCAAGATCAAGAGATTATCAAGCTTAATTCCTTCCGGAGGCTCCGTCTGTTTCATGCCTCATTTTAGCTTTTGGTGGTTGCCAGCATACCTTGGCCTTCTGGTCTTCTCTATACCTTTTTCACCCAGGCTTTGTTTGTATGCATGTATGTATGAGTGTGCAAATGTGTGTGTGTGTGTGTGTGTGTGTGTGTGTTCTGTTATCAAGAGTCTCTTATGATTTGCCTCCCTTTCTCTTTTTTCCCCTTCCCCTATATTCATCTGTTTTGTTTCTTCAACTGTACTTATGAGTGAAATCATATGGCATGTGTCTCTCTCTGACTTATTTCGCTTAGCACAAGGAATTCATTTTTAACCTCTTTACATCTGTGAAGGCACTATTTCCAAATGAGGTCACATTCACAGGTACCTTAGGTTAGGATTGGAACATACCTTCTTTTGACAGGGGAGGGTACAATTCAACACCACACTTATATGTACATTATTACCTATTTCATAGGTGCTATGGAATGTGCAATGTGTAATTACATCAAGTACAAACTTCCTAGACAATTTTCAAGATATGGAGGAGATAATCAACTGCAAATCGATGGTTAAATGGCACCATCTTGCAAAATTAAAGATTTTAATGTCCTACTTGGAAGAAGCATGTAACCTTTCAAGTCAAAGAATGAAGTTCCAACCCCAGGAAGCTCTCTATTCTGGCCACTCTATCTTGATTTTAAGTGAACATTCTAATTAGAACCGACCCTCATAATCACTTTTATATTAATAGCATTATAAGGTAAATGTTCTTCTATCTGGGTTTTATCTCTCTGCTATAAATTGCATTGTTACTTCCCATCATGCCCCTTGCATTATCAATTATTGGATACGCTTTTAGACAGAATTGGGGCCATGAGTAATTGTAGAGGCATCTGATAGATGGGAGAAATTTTCCCTTCCCTTGCAAGACTGGATCTCTTTGGCTGTGAAAACGTTGATGTAAGTCAACCCTTAATTCATCCTTTCATGTTTTGGAACGCCACTCCAAAAAGCTATTCAACAGGTAAAGGGATTCCTAACAGAGGAGTCAGAGGCTGATTTTTAGTTTTTGTCATTCTTTCTGGTATCTTGCTAAGAACAAAGCGCCTTTACGCTGGTTCACATCAGGGGCTTCTATCTCAAAGTCATACACCTTATAGTTCCGTCTACAGCAAAGGAAAAGTTTATGTTGTACGACACCAGACTCTTCCTTTAACACTTTTAACTTCGGTGCCAATTGCTGACCTCCAAGGAGAAAACATTTTCGACGTTACCATTGCCAGACTCACCCAGAAATCCAGCTTCGTTCATTTTCACTCTTAATCCTGGTCTTATTTATGTCTGAACATAGTTTTTACGGGTATCAGGTTGCCTTTCTCATAAGACTTTTTAATGCGCCCCGTTCTCTAGTGATAATGGTCTAACAGGCCTGTGTCTTCTGAATGATACAAAAGTGTGCATTGCCCCAAGACACTCCAAAGACTTCGTGGGCTGAGGCAAGATCTGCTGGACGTTGGTAATGGTATAGTAGCTGACAAAAATGTCAAAAATATAAGTTATGGTTCCAGTCCACTTGAAACGCTAGAATATGTTCCCCCAGTCACCTTATTAATGGAGATATATTATCTCTCTGAGAATTTCCTGTCAAACTCTGTTAAGTAAATAAAGGATCAGTGAAATATCAGAAACAGGGCTAACAAATGGAGCCAAGTCCTCCACTTGAAAGAAGAGAGCCAGCTGTTTACTGTGCTAATTCGAAACAAAATGGAAATGTATGTTTTTCATCTTTGTGGAATATGATTTTCAAACATAGGTTGAAAATTGGCTTTAGAAACGACTTTTTTTTTGTAAATAAAGGATTATTACTGGCCTGGTTTGTGTGACAAATGTGACCAGGCTCTGACAAAAGACAAATGCCTGGCTGAGCCTTGTGTATTGCTTCTAAATTCAACTCAAACCACAAAGTAATGTTTGAATCATTCACCGGGTTTAGTCTCCATGTGTCAAGATCACAATAGACTAGACTTTTTTTTTCTAAGTCTGGGATTCCTAATTGTCACTACCAATGACAAGGCCGGACATAGGAAGACTGGAACAGATGAGCAAAGCCACCCAGCTCTCTGGTTCTGGTGCAGCTATGTGGGTCTCCCCTATACTCTGTGTCGCTGGTAATCCAACATATACTTGGTCTTTCATCCTGTAGGCCAGTAGTTCTCAACTGGGTGTGATTTTTTTCCTGCCTGTTGCTTTGGGCAATGTCTAGATACAGATTTCATGGTCACAACTCAGGAGGGAGAGGGAGAGAGAGAACAGGGGAGGGGCAGAGAGAGGGAAAGAGAGAGAATCCAAAGAAGGCTCCATGCTGTCAACGTAGAACCCCATGTGGGGCTAGATCTTATTGTTTGTGACATTGAGACCTCAGGTGAGATCAAGAGTCAGATGCTTAACTGACTAAGCCACCCAGGCACCCCGGAGGTTTCCATAAAAAAGATGAACAAGAATATATAGCTATGGTCATATGTGGGTTCATGAAATATTTTGGTCATCATTTTGCAAAGGGTCCCATGACTTGAAAATCACCTGCAGACCCTATTTTCAGGATTTTTCCAAAATGTTCTCTTTCTTATTCTTCACCCAAAGTATCTATGACACCACTTTCTTCTGGGATGCCAAGTTTTCTACATATAATACCTGGCTTAGATCAATTTTTCTCCAAGCTTGATTTTGCAAACAAATCACCTGGGAATCTTCTATTCTACAGATCCCAGTTTGGTTGGTTTTGACTTGTCACTCTGCATTTGTGATAGGCCCCCTACAAATGCCCCCAGTCCTCAGACCACAATGTGCATAGTGGGGATTCAGACGTGGTCATTTCTTGGTATTTATGTACTCTACACATTACATTTTTTAAAATACTTCCACTTGATCTCAGTAAGGTGAGAAAAAAATATGTATCCACTCCACGAAATATCACGACTCACATTTAGCTTGTATAAACCTTAGACAAAGTCCTTCTTCTACATGAACTGATTAATTTCTTGAACACAAGGTTATTAGACCATAAGAACACTGGATAGAAACTCAGGCGGCAACAAAAACTCCTATAGAAGATCTTGACTATGGGATAGCTCTACCGTGGGGATGCTTTGCATCTCCGTGAACATGAGCTTCATTTTATTCCCAGTCAACTCTGCCATCATCATTTCTACCAGAATGGCCATGGAAAAGGAAACTAGAACCTCACGGCAATCAAGTGGGATCACCGGGGTCACTTTAGAGTTTGTCGCATATCTTGATAAATGTTCTAACTATTCCTCCCTGACTGTCTGCAGCTATTATTTTGTTTTAATACATAAACTTCAAGACATTAGCAATTGTGACATAACCTATTAGATGGAGATTAGATTTAATAGTTCTCTCAAAAATACCTAATCAGGTGGATTTCCAGGACAGTTCATTGGTTTTCTATGGTAGAAATGGGACATTTGTGTAAGAAAATCCGTATTTAATAGATTCTCAGTATGGATTTGCAGAGGAGTACCACTTTAAATAAAATGGTCTAGCCCAATGGGCATTTCCTCGTCTGGCCTAGGTTCCGGCACTAAAATCTGGCTAATAAAAGAACGTAAAGCCTATACAATCGTAAAGAGTGGTGAATTAAGATACCAAATGTTCACTGTGTATTGATAGCTAGGTTTGAAAATAAATACTAAAGTTAGGGGGACAAATTCTGTCTCCCCCAACAAGAAGCCATACACAATAGAATTCACCTAGTTGTGTAGCAACTTTGAGTCACCCTAGCAAAAGGGTATGAGGCAGGAATAGGAGTTTTGAGACTCTGTCAATTTTTGAAGGTGGAAGTCTGAAGTTCTGTGTGCTATCTCCTGATTTAAGTCTGGAAAAATAGAATTAAATCCCTGCATGGAAAAAAAGTCAAACGATAATGGAAGTTGAATTTGGTTTCCAAGTCCTAGTTTACAACCTTTGCTCTAAAGCAATGGCTCTCCAGTTGTGGTTCCCAGACCTGCAACATCGCCATCACCTGGGAACGTGTTAGAAATGCACATTCTCAGGCCCCAGCCAGGTCCTCCTGAATCAAACTCTGAGAATAGGGTCCAACAATCTGTGTTTTCTTTTTTCTTATAGTTCATTTTGAGAGGGACAGAGAGAGAGAGAGAGAGAGAGAGAGAAATGGGAAGGGCACAGAGAGAGAGAGAGTGAGAGAAATGGGAAGGGGGGAGAGAGGGGGAGAGAGGGAGAGAGAGGGAGAGAGAGGGGGAGAGAGGGAGAGAGAGGGGGAGAGAGGGAGAGAGAGGGAGAGAGAGGGAGAGAGAGGGAGAGAGAGGGAGAGAGAGGGAGAGAGAGGGAGAGAGAGGGAGAGAGAGGGAGAGAGAGGGAGAGAGAGGGAGAGAGAGGGAGAGAGAGGGAGAGAGAGGGAGAGAGAGGGAGAGAGAGGGAGAGAGAGGGAGAGAGAGGGAGAGAGAGGGAGAGAGAGGGAGACAGGGAATCCTACGCGGGCTCTACACTGTCAACCAAGAGCCGCATGAGGGGCTGGAACTCATGAACCAGGAGATCATAACCTGAGCTGAAGTCAAGAGTCAGACGCTTCATCGACTTAGCCACCCAAGTGCCCCTAGCAATGTGTGTTTTAGTGAGACCTTACATGGCTCAGCTCCAAGTTCCAGTTTGACAACCGCTCATCTGGAGATTTTCCCACATGCCTGATCTTTTTCTTCTTGCCATAAGCCAGATCCTCTGCCTCAGCTTACTGTTCAGCACTACAACCCCAGGAACTTTTAGGTAGAGGCTTGTTCTTGGCCGTTCTAACTCTTACCCCTTGGGGCCTGTCCACACCTTTATATCGTCTATCCACTTTAACCTGTTTCTTACCTGCTTACATGTCTAGCTTGTAAACCCTTTGGTGCTTTTAATCTTAGCCTGAACCATAGGAAATGCCTGTGTTTGGAGGTCAAACCTTATTGGTTCTGATGCAACATACTCGGTATTATTGTTGTTTATGATACACCTTCATTACCTCAAAAACTTACAAGCAGCTAAGGAAGTAATGTGTATAAAACGTTCATCCCTGTATTGGTACTGAGTAAACTCTCAGTAAATAAGACCTATTTCTATTATCATGTTTTCAATGGTTAATCCAGCAAGAAAACTATTTTCTCTGTCAGGACAATACTTTGAAGCTCAAGAAGGGGTTGGAAATTTAGTCACAAAGCTAGCAAGAGGCACGGGTAGGACTTGTAGTTCGGTTCCCCGATCCTGTGATTTACCATGTTGTATGGTCCCTTGGTCTATCCTGGAGAATATCCTCACTGGGTTTGCCGCTTCTTCTTGGATGTGTGCCATTTGGACTTGTCAGATCCCTTGACCAGACCTTGCCCTGCTCTGCGAGCCCATGACATAGTTTAACAGAGGCTCTGCTTCAAGGGAGAGGGAATCCCAGGGTGATGCCAGCTCTGAAAATCGTCTGATCTATTCCAGTGTGATTCTACTGGTAAATAGAGGTCAAGGGGGAGGCAAGCCTGGCAGGAGAGAATACAAGAATCGCTATATTCCAGTTAGATTGATGGGGCTGCTAAAGGAGAGCGTGCCCCTGACCACTGGCAGGATATGTGGGCTCCCATAGCCAGTACCAAGAAATCCAGGAAAGGCCGGTCATGCCCTGAATGTGTGCCAAGGCCATTGGTAGAAAAAGCCCCAGGTCAGATGAGGTGGCCAGCAGAGGGCAGCATGCGTGACTGTGCTCCCTCAGTGCAGCCATTACCTGAAACAACAGAGCCATGGCGAAAGCTTGTGTCTACCTCTAACAGCAACCCTCAACAAGGAGGCGACAGGGAATTCTTAACTCGGCTCTGCTGCAAAGCTAAATTCCCATGGGCCGTGCCACCTAGAGAAGGTTGCTCTTTCTAATTTTCTCAGGGATAGAGAATGGGTTCGTGCTGGTCCTGAGTCAAAGTAAGTAGGGATAGGATAGGATAGGGAACAGGCTGAGATCTGGATGCCTCCATATCAGACAGAGAGTTGTATAGGACCTTTGAAGTTTAGGTAGCAGTGAGGAATGGTAAGATGTTGTCACGTGCTTATTGAGAAGCAGAGAACATCTATCACATAGCCCTCAAGAGCTTTTTAACCAATTATTAATAAACTTTAGGTTTTAGGTTCGTTAACAAATGGGGCAGAAAATGAGTCGAGTGGTTATACATGGTCTCCCATCCTTCACCCCCGTCCTCTCCAGCTTCTACATCTTGCTGTGGTACAAGTGATGAACCAGTATTGATACATTGTTAACTAAAGTCCATTTTTTATATTACTTTTTATACTTGGTGTTGTCTAGTCTGTGTCTCCACAAATGCCTAGTGAACTCTTTCTGCCATTACACTATTATACATAATGGTTTCCCTGCCCCCGTGTTCTCCTCACTCTTCCTCTCCTCCAGTCACGCACTGTTGATCTTTCTATTAGTTCCATAGTTTTACCTTTTCCAGAATGTGATCGAGTTGAAGTCATAGAACGTGTAACCTTTTCAAACTCGCTTCCTTCATTTAGCAATATGCATTTAAGTTTACCTCATGTCTTTTCTTTGGCTTAATAGCTCCTTTTTAAGATATAAATACTATGTAATATTCCATCGTGTGGCTATCCCCTTGAAGTTTTTGATTTGCCACATCAGGTGCTAAGTGCCTGGGAATACACAATCAGCCACACCTAAAACTTTTACCACCAACCTGATGCCCAGAGCTTTGCATGGCAATCTTAATACATTAGTGTGTTTAATTCTATTAAAATCCCTGTGCGGTATATACCAGTTCCCCTGTTTTACGTGTGGAAACTGGGGTTCACCGTAGTGAACTTGCTCAAAGACAACGTGGGGTAGAATCTGCATTTCAAGGGAGAACCTTTATCCTATTTTTTCCCGTCCTTTTAATACAAATATATGTAGGCATTGTCCTTGGGACACTGTAGTTTAGTGGAAACTAAGACCAAAGAATTTGCATTGCAGGCCTCAGATTCTCCACTGGTTATCCGTGCACTTAATCAAAATTCTCTTCCCTTGCCAAATGTCTCTTTCCGCACCATAAAGGTCCTCCAAAAATTGGGCCTAGTACACTATGCAGTTCAGATCTTGCCCTCAGTTTGCATTTTGGGCCAGAAAACAAAAGTCTGCTTCAAGTAAATGGGGACCTCCTACCATATTATAATCTGGTTTCAAGGCCCATCCTTTGCTCACTGTACCACAGTCCACAGCTGAAAGACACAGGTTCAGCTACTAAGCCAGACTCTGGCTTCTTTAATTTTCTATACTTAGCAGGTCCTCTGACATCTTGGCCAGATGCTTTGCTGCTGGGAAACTCAGGATGTCCAGTGATCATTGTTGGCAAGGCTTCTGGACTGCAGTTCAAGGTCAGAAGAGTAGAACAATATATTCTCTCCTCTCCAAAAGGCAACTAGAGCTCACAGCTCTTCTCTAATTAATTTACCTGAGGCAACAATATGTTGAATTTTCCCTAAACGCTACTTTGAATTATTTCTTCTTCTACTTCAACATTCACAGGGAAAACAACGACTTTACAGTGTAAAAGCCCGACAGATACTCTCTTAATCTAGTGATTAGAGTTATGACCAGGAATGGGAGGAGTGGAATTCCAAGTCACCAGAAAGGATGCCCCAAGTGGAACACAGCATCACTTCAGTGATTTTCTCGCCAAAGCGGAGTTATCTTAATCTAAACATGAAAGGTCATTAGACAAATCCAAGTTGAGGCACACACTAGCAAAGCAGTGACTGTCATCTTCAAAAGAGCCCAAGTCATGAAAGTCAAGGAAATGGCTGCAAGCTCAAGAGGGCAAAAGAGACAAAGCACGTGCAACATGAGACTCTGATCTGGATCCTTTTGCTCTCAAATGGGCCAACTGGCAAAACCAGAATGGGGTCTGAAGGTTTAATCAATGGGGGCAGAGCAACTACATCTAATTTCCTGAATTTTGATATTTTACGTTGGTTATGTGGACGAATGTTCATTCATTTATTCATTGGTTTATTCACTTATGAGAGAGAAATAGCACGTGAACAAGAGTCTCAGAGACAGGGGGGGAGAGAGAGAGAATCCCGTGAGGTGCAGAGAGAGAGAGAGAGGGAGGGAGAGGGAGAGAGAGAGCAGAGCCCTTAGAGGGGCTCAAACTCCCCCAAAGCAGGGCTCAGGTCCTGAACTGTGAGATCACAACCTGAGAGGAAGTCAGAAGCTTAACCAACTGAGCCACCCAGGTGCCCTGAAGAATGTTGTTGTTTGGAGAACATACTGTGTCAAGTAGTGGGGATGACAGGACCAGTCATGCCAGCAACTTCATCTTCCTAATGTTCCTGCATGTTTGGTCAAGTTGGAGATTGTTTCAAAAAACAACAAAAAGAAGACAAGATAGCTCCCCATGGCTGCATCCTTATCCATAATGCCTTTGGCACCTACGTCAGAATCTCGAGAATATGATTCCACCATCCTTTTATTGCCTTTGGGTCCCCTGCTCCTGTTTTCACTATTCTAAGGGAAGTCAGTCTCATATTTTGGCCAACACTCCAATCATAGCAGCCCTCTCCATGTCCATTTTTCCCATCAGCTGGACTGTTAGCGTCTAGCACCCAATTTAGTATTGATCTATATGAAGAGGTCTCCTCCCTGACAACTCAAATGGACCGTCTTGGGAAGAAGTGCCTACTGCAGACACTTTCATGCATACCTTCTTCATAGTATGTGCTCAATAAACACTTGAACTCTGGCTCAACAATGCCTGATCAGATGTTCATGGTTATGGAATAAAGACCTATTTATGATTCATTTCTCCATGAAAAACTCAGCACTCTACTAATACAAAGGATTCCTACTCTTCCTGGGCTTGACTGAAAATTTAAACCATGTGGCAGTGAAGGTTCAAGAGCCAACTTTCTCAAGCCTAATAAAAGCTCAGCTGTAACCTCTGTGAAATATTCTCCAACAAACGACTTGATCTGGGTGTCCGTCTGAGACTTCTTGCATCTCCTAACTCTCTTTTCTTGTTGGTTTTTTTTATCTCACTAACACTTGCGTAGTAAAGTGTATTCAGCAGATACAAAACCTGAAAAGTCACAGAACTGAAGAAGGGAGCCCACATGCTGCGTTCCTGCAGGAATATTAAACCCAACTCTTTCACACCCAGTAGGCAAATCATGCACGCTAATTCCTGCTTATTTCTAAAGATTCTGGTCTTTTAAAGCTATCTTGTCCTCAAGCTCCATCAGGTCTTTGGTAGGAGGGAAATCAAGTGAATAGAGGTAGGGTAGGACATGAAGCATAGGGAAGTCTCCACAGGGTAGGACATCTGCATATATGTCTTTTGGGCAAACTAACTGCTTAACTGCATGCCGAGAAACATTTTTGCCCATTTAATTTCACATCTTCTGATTATGCTTTGATAGGAAGACAAAGTCTCTGGCACTTAGTGTATGTCTCTGTTTTTGTGACTGTACTTGCTCAACCCAATTTTGGAAATATGGCCTTCGGTGGCTCATTTTTGTATGATTGGTACATAATGATACTCATCAGTAGCTTATTGCTATGTAATCAAAATCACTCAAGATTTCAATGCTGCACTAATATTAACTTCAACCATTTACTATTTTAATGAAGTGAGTGTTGATATAAACATTTGCATACTTATTTGTCAATACAAACAGATTTGATGTTGAGTAATAAGGTCATTAAAAGTAATCACATATTTATGTTTTTAATCCCCATTTCCCTCCACCCCTTGCTCCAATTCCTCTCTTCTCTACCACTGAACTAAGTAAGTCAATAAGGGAGCATTGAAACTACAGTACAGGACCACTTTGGGCTTTTCCATTATAAAATGTGTCATTTTCATGTGAAAATCTGCTGGCAGGTGCCAAAGGTACAGAGGAAGGTCACATTCTCTGGTCAGACTCCTTTAAGGGCCCCAGAGGCCACAGAGCTGAGCTAGGGAGTTCGATGCATTCAGTAAAATCCCAGATGAGACCAAACCAACAAACAAAAATTCCCAAACCCAACACCTCAAGCTACAGTACAAACGCACATCTGGGACCAAGCTCCGGCTAAAGCCTCTTGCCCTCCTTCTCAGGGCACCCCCAATCTGGGCAACAGAGAGCCCCAATCTGGGCTGTGGGAGAGGAAATAAACTGGGGCATATAGAGGAGAGGAAGGGAGAAGCTGGAGTCACTTTCTAGAAGCTACAATGCTTAGCATTAGAGCCTGAAGAGATCCTGGAGAGCCCTTGACTAAAACTTATTTTACACACCAATAGTAAGAGACTCAAAGAGGTAATGTGATTTGCCTCAAGTCATACAGCCACTATGGATGTTTCGTCAAAACTATTCTTAAGAATGTTTTTTCTCCTCAAATACAAGGAATTCTGCTGGTAGTCAGAAAGAGGATCAGTTATCCTAAGAAAAGGACTCTACCTGCGACAGTACACTAACTAGGAGCCTTGGTGGATTATATATTGTAGCCAGAACTGACTTTTTTCTGATCATTCTTGACGCTGGCTGAGATTTTCGCTACACGTAGGAAGCCAATGTGGTCAACTGTTTTCTAGCCTTCAGCCATATTTTTGGATCTGGGCTTTGTGATAAGATCTTGTGATAAGATCTGGGCTCTGTGATAAAAATTACTTTCTGACTTTTAACTGTGGGTCTGAAAAGGTTTCTGCTTTTTAACTATAGGTCAGAAAAATCCTGGAAGCTATACAGTCAACTAGACACGTGTGCAGGGAAGGCTTTTCCAACTTGGTACTAGAGAGTAAAGCTGAGGAAATGTTTTCCATGGTCTTCTATGCAGTGACCATGAGGACTCAAGAGTAGGCATTTAGGTAGGAAGCAACTTCCTTGTATTGGGGTAGAGTACACAAAGAAGGTACAGACAGACCCACACTCTTCTGACTGCCCATCCCCCTCTCTCCCAGCATGTCTCCTCAGAGCTGGAGAGTCAAGGCACTGTCCATGATCCCTCAACTACAGCTCAAACACTGCTAGATATGTATATTCATTGCTGATATGAGGGGGGACATCAGAGAAGTGTCAACACCTCAAGGCACTCTCCATTTAAGACCTCAACAGCACCCGGTCTCCTCACCCTACGATGGAAGTTCAGTCGTCCCATACTGCAGGCCTCCTTCCCACCCTTAAGACCCACCAGTCAGAACAGCCACCTGCCTCACTCTCAACATATCTGATTTAGAAGCAGGTTTTCATTCATTGGTTCATTTACTATGATCACTCAACCGGGGTCTTACCTGCTCTTAGCCTCACAGCTTCTTTTGATCAGATTGACAAAATTGAGTCAATTCTCAGGACTGACATATTTTTTTTTTTTTGGAAGCAGCCTACGTATAGAGGTCAGGAGCCCAGGTTCTGCAGGGTTCCTGAATGCAGATGGGGCTGTATCCCTCAATAATGATGGTAACAGCAGCTGAAGCAGGTAGTAGCAACAGGGGTGGACCTTATGCAACACTGTTCTGAGGGCTTTATAAGTACTCTCACACTTGATCCCTGTTGACATTCATCCAGTTGCTTAACACCTTTGAGCTTCAGGTTCCTCAGGCAAAATGAGGGCAAGAGGACTCAATTTAGACTGTTACAAGGACAAACAAACCAAAGACACAGGAGAGGACCTAACATCTTTTAACATTAACATTCCAGGCAAAAGATCCTGACCAGTTAAAAGCTACCTGAAATTATTAATTACAAGACACACTGGAAAGCAAACCATTCAGTTTGGTGTATTTGGACTTTTCATGAAGAAATCCTCAGCTGAAGTCTGGAACATCTTCTCTGCACACTAACCACCAGCTAGCTTGCCACGGATGCAAAACAAAGATTGGAATACTAGGGACCCATGGTGGCTTCTAACTTCTTTCTTGCCCTTGGAAACCTGTAAAGCTTATCTTTGAGGCAGGATAGCTTCCATTTATAGGATTGATCTGAGGGTTTGAAGACTCACGATTCAGTATTTTCTTCTTTTGCTTGGTCAAACAGGCTTATCATTAATAATTTAGAAGCTGTTGGTACAAGAACCGATTCTAATGATGTGCTGTAAAGTTGGTAAGAAAGCGAGCTGTTGAGCTGGACAAGATGGCTAAGTGATAATGATGATAATCAATTATAATGGAATATGCAAATACTGTATTGTTATGAAGAACGGAGAAGCACTCAGTCCATCTCAGCATGATACACATCCCTGAGAGAATCATGACATTACCCCACTCTACTCAGAGTCAGTGACTTACCTGGGGACCCAGGTAGGAATCAGCAAATCTCCCTTTGAAACTAAGGCATTTTCAAGTCCAGTTCTGGGAACTGGCACAAAGCAGACAGGGCATGCTGGAGCTACTGGGTGCAACCCCATCAAGCAGGAGATAAATTGCCCCACTGGTCCAAAATGAATGAGGCTTTGTGGCCTTCTAGAATGTTCACTCTGTTTGGAGTGTAATGGCAGCCCAAATGGCCAGAAGCTGAGCTCTGAGAAGCCCTAACCGAAGATTCTTCGGGACAGAATAAAGAAACATTTACCTCACAGATCTAGGGGATTGAAGTCAAATTCTCATTTGATGTTAGAAAACCAACTTGCTGGTGATGAGTAAGTATCTTCCCAGGAGATACTTGATATAAAGTGTATTCCAATGACCTCATGCAATGTGCTGGTATTTACCTCAACTTGGGAAAAAATGATGGTCTACTACGGGACAGGATACAGCTGTTTAACCTCTTTAGCGTGTGCTTTGCAAGATCTCCGTGCGTTCATAAACAAGCCGTCAGGTTCCGGCCAACCTTACCGGTGTGGATGCACTCAGCTGAACCTGTAAACCTCTCACTTCATTCATTAGCCATACCTTTCCAGCCGTTGTTTATTATTCCTCGAGATAAATGAAACTGTTCTATTTCTTGCCAGGGCTCTTACAGAGAAACCTGGCCCCCTTTTTTTTGGTGTTGTCGTCGTTGGTTCTTTGTCAGGCTCAACTAAAAAATTGGTCAGAACTCAATAAAAAAATTAAAATCAAGCCCAATTGACTAAATGTGCCTTCGATTGTTAATTAAGTCAATGATTCTGTTTTTTAAATCAAGAGCAGACTAAAGGAGCTTCAAATTAAAAAAACAAATCAAAACGATGCATTCCCAGCCGGGGATAGTGATCAGCGGAATTGCTGGGAGAGGCCCACCGGTCATCTGATGATCTTAAAAAGAATTTGTTAAGGTCTAAGGGATAACCCACAGATCTTTCTTTCCCCCATCCCCCCCCCCCCTCAACAAGGAAGTAGCCCTATTTGTCAAGTAGGGAAGCGTGTGGGGAAGGCTGACTCAAAAAGCTCAAAAACAAGTTTGCAGTTTGCAGGAGACATAATTCACATGAGGCCCACATTTTACGGGGTCAGTAGATTCTTCATTTTTTTGTAATCATAGCTTTTGAGACCCTCTCTATGGATCCTTTCTCCAGAGAAATGTGGAAGCTCTCAATAGTGAGCATACAATTTAAAGTGGCTCATGGGTCCCCAAATACTACCCACGGACTCCAGAACTTAGGGTAAGACTATCAGTTTCTGGTATAATCAGTTGAGAAGCCCAATGAGAGTAACAAGTTGACTGGCGAGCTAATATTCACATATTTAATGGTATCAGACTAAAAAACCACAGTGCATGGACTCCATGATGCGAATACCTTTACTTTGCCTCAAGAACAATCCTCAGTTAGACAGAGGCTCCCTCTCCTCCATAGGTAAAACCGGGTCGGGCAAGGTCAACGCTCCAAGTCCAGATGCTCATTTTTTTCTTGGCTTTGATTTCAGACCAACACCAATCCGAACACTCTGTTTCCTGACTGACACATTCTTCCTTCAAATATGTTGATCTGCGTAAGCCTTGTTGGCTGAGTGCCATTTGATCTTCAAGCGATCTGCCCTCTCTCTCCCTGGATCTACTCTGTGTTTATCTTGCCTTTTGATCTCACAGAGTAAGGTCTTATTTCCAAATTCTCCAAGGAATACCCTGGCTCTAGTATTCTGTAAGGCACAACACCAGACCCTAGACCTAACATTTATTTTATTCCTTCTCCGTGTTAGGCCCTCTGGCTACCATCTGATAGACCTTGACTTGTTTTTACCTCACTACCACATTAGGCCCCACGTCCCAGCTACGATCATCAGATCCATTTTACAGGTGAGCCAACTGACGCCTAGAGCGCTTCACTTAGGCGAACAAAATTACATTGTCAATGCTAGCTTTGGAACTCAAATCTGGTCACTGGTATGTAACATCTAAAAGGTCGGCAAGCTTGTTCCTGTCAGATAGGAAATATTTTAGGCTTTTCAGGCCATACGATCTCTGTTCTGCCATCGTAGTAGGAAAGCAGACGGAGATAGTGCTAAAAATGGGCATGGCTTTGTCCTGCAGGCCTCGGTCTGCTGGGCCGCTTCCTGGCGCCATACTTCGAGCTCCACGCCTCAGGGTGCACTCCTCTTAGACAACAAACTCATCACACCTTGCACACATACAGCGTGGTGCTCTTCTAAAGCAAATCTCAGTTCTTAGAATTAAAAAAAGGTGTCATAGCAAAATACCGATAAAGTCCTACTTGGAAAGTAATGTGCATCGCACTTGTTATGGGATATTTTGTCTAAATTATGTGTTGCGAATTATGCAAGCCTTCTGGAACCTCCCTATTCTTTATCTTCTGGAGATGCGAGTTTTACCTGAAATAGAACAAACAGCTAAAATAAAGGGTTAGGAACATCAGGATTTCCCCAACTTCCTGGCATGTCTTGGTACTACAGGAAAGCAAGTTCCTTATTAAATATTCCTATAACATGCGAGGTCTGGGGGAAACAATGGTTTGTTTATAGTAAATACCGTTCATGCATGGCTGATATAAGACACCGAGTGGCTAACAACAAAGATTAATGCTAATGTTTCCAAATCACACTTTCTACGGTTTTAGGTATTTTCCTGTTCACGCTTCAGAAGCTCCCTTTTTGGTTTGCCTGGAGAAGCTTGTCTTAAAGTTCAATTACAGATAGCATCGTGACAGGCGAAAGATGTGATGTGCAGTTTCTTGCTCACGCGTTTGCTTCCTAGGTGTGCAGAAGGTGGCCAAGGCCGAGGGCGAAGCAATAGAAAATAAAAGGAACCTGGCATGGACACATGGGAGTTACCCTGGTCTCTCCTAGAGGGAAGACCAGTGGCGGGGGGATAGCCTTGGAACCATCAGAGTAACAGGGGTAACACCCCCAAATCATCATGTTCCGGACTGGGAGATGGAAGCAACGTGAACAGAATTTAAAACCAGTTTCACTTTATTGAGTGGTTCCTCCTCTACATTCCTGACATGGTCACAGAAGCTCTAATAAACCAGCAACAACAAAACAACATTAACAACCCCAAGAGCAACGGCCAACCTTTATGCAGCATTTCCTGCGTATGAAGCCCCCCTCTTGAAACTACCGTAGGTACTATTGTGACCTCCATTTTGTACAAGAAGGAACGGAAATTAGAGAGTTTCCGGTGTTTCTCTATTTCACCATTAGGCCCGTAAAAGCACAAAACAGAGTGGAAGTCTCTAGGTAAAAGTGAGACATAAAGAACTCAAAGTGTTGTATCGGCAGGGTGGGGGGGGGTTGGGGGGCACTCCAACTTTGTATTTACTTTGCTTTTCTCCCTTTTTGTATTTCAGATTCTATATAATATGTGACTGTGTTTGCTTTAATGTAAAAGCCAAGTTCAAGAGGAGAAGACAAGAAGCCATCTCTACCATGGCTTCAAGTACTGCTGGGGCAAATGTTGACGTGTTTGAGAAACCAAAATCAAGCCATCCTTCCCAGCAAGGGAATAAATAAACCCAAGAGACACGAAGGTCTGAAATAACATGGAGATTGTCCAGCCACAGAAATTCAAGAACTGCCATTACTTATTCACCACTGATTTCACAACCCAAGGGAAAATGGTTTTTTGGATGCCCAAGCTTATCAAATCTAGCTCCCTCAAAAGAGGCACATCATCTGAAATTCCAGAGGACATAGAGCCATTCACTTATTCATTCCACAAAGTGTAGGGAGCTCCAAAACTAGAAATAGGCAATGGGGCCACAGTAGTGAAGAAGGAGATCAGGTTTACCTCTCAGGTGTTTAGCGGTGAGTGAGTGTTTGGACGTCAACAGGCATCAGAATAGAGTAGGGCCAGGTGGTTCTGGAAAAGCAACCCTGGCTTGACTCTGAAATGACCCCTTCTCCTCAGTACTAACTTTTCCTCAACCTCTGACAGATGAGTCTCGAAAGGCTGACAGCAAAGATGGGTAGACACAGACACTAAGTGTCTCATTAAAAGGTAAAAAAAAAAAAAAAAAAAAAAAAAGCTGGTTTTTAAGACCCCCCTTTTAAAAAATTTTTTGACATTTGGTCATTTTTGAGAGACAGAGGAAGACAGAGCCCAAGCAGGGGAGGGGCAGAGAGAGAGGGAGACATAGAATCTGAAGCAGGTTCCAGGCTCCGAGCTGTCAGCACAGAGCCCGACGCGGGGCTCGAACTCACGGACCGCGAGACCATGACCTGAGCCAAAGCTGGATGCTTAAGCAACTGAGCCATCCAGGCCCTCAGAACCCCTCCTCCCTCCAATTTGAATGCAGTCTGTGTTCTTCATTTTGTTTTGAAGAATTAACTGCTTCCTTTTGACCAAAGGCTCAGTCATCTCGCACGGTTAGAACGGCAGCCAGACCACTGAAGAGGCACACGGGTCAGTGCTAAGGAATCTGAGGAATCCTGATGGTTGCCCCTCTCATCTCCTCTTGCTGAAGGTCAATTTGCTACACAAGCCCTCAGAAATGCTGAAACCCAGGCCTGCAGCAGGCAGGTCGGCCTGAAGGAGACCCTGAGGACATCGCTCCAGGTGAAAAGTCACACCCAGGAGTTTTTAAGAACCAAATAAAATACTTCAAGTTGTTTTAGCTACGAAAGGATAAGCTACAAAAGACTACTTAGCCCTCTCTTTCTCATGGATAGTAAACCCATGGCCTAGAGGCTGCCACTGTCCACCAGTAGGGACTTAGTGGTCTTTCCCACTAAGCCTGAACACAACTTCAGAGGCCATTCCAACCAACGCCCAGCCCCGAAAGATTCAACAAGGCAAGACATGCAAACTTCTCTGCATCTACCTACAGTCCAAATGGTCTTGTTATCTCAGCATATTGGTAATTACTTGTTTATGTCTACATCAATCAGACTCTGGAATGAGGATTTCTGGGTCTCTCTTGTTTACTGATGAATCCTTACTATCACTCACTCATTTCTTTACACATTCCATAAATACTTCACGCGAATACCTCGTTAGTCTCCTGTTGCTGCTGTAAGAAGTTCCCATAAAGCGAGGGGCTTAAAAAACACAAATTGATAAGCTTACAGTTTTGGAGGTCAGAATTCCCAAGTCAGTCGCGTCCAGCTTAAAACAAGGGGATGGCCATGCTGCACTCCTTCCAGACGCACCAGCAAAGAATCCATTTCCTTGCCTTATCAGAGCTTTGAGAGGCTCCCTATACTGCTTGGCTCTTGACCCCACAAAGCTGCAGCTATGGCATCGCCTGGCACGTCTTCGCCTCTGACGCTTCGGCCTCTCTTTGCGAAGTTTTATTGGAACACGGCTGTACCCACTTGTTTACTGATTGTGTCTTACTGCTTTCACCTGCAAAGGCAGACTTGCGCATCTGTGACAGAGACCAGGAAGACGGCAAAGCCTACCATATTTACTATCTGGCCATTGACAGAAATAGTTTGCTAACCTCTGATATTGGAGGTTACACTGATATGAGTGACATGCAGATTGCGTATGGCAGGTGAAAGAGAGGGAACTCTGTAGGTATGATGGCACCCAATTAGACGAGGCCCTGGTTGAGAGGGTGGAGAGGGATGATGGTGATGAGGAAAGAGCCGCAGTTAAGTGTTAATTTAGGTCAGGTTTGAGCTGACTCTGAGACGCCTAAGGGGCAACGACCAAGTTGATATATGCATCTGGAGCTTTGAGAGCCCAGTATGCTGTCTCATATCCTGGTGTTCAAAGACTTATTTATTGATATGTTGGACTATATCCCACCACAGAAACATTTCACGTTAAGCTCTCTTTTGAAACCCTTATCTTCGTTCACGTTAATGAAAAAGACAGTGTCAGAAACACTGGTTGAAAATGTGACTGCATATGTTTATAAAAATCAATTTGCCACGATTAAAAGACATTAACATTTGAATTCAGCTTACGTTGGTTCCTGGTCATAGTCTAAACTTTGTAGCCAAAGAGCAGCAAATTCGTGTTTTAACCTTTTCTCAAATTTGAAAACTATGAGATCTGTATTTCGTGATTTATGAGATTCAATATTAATGTGTCAGAAATGAATGGCAGTATGAACGACGGAGGGTACTTTTTATCCAAGCAGTTGTCAAAGAACCAAGCGGATGGCGGTGACATGTCTCCTCCCAGTTAACTGCTCAAGATTTCAACTCTCCTTGACACGGCTTCTCATGGTCAGAATGGGAAACCTACTCAGCATACAAAATTTGGGTAGTGAACCAATGGTTTTGCTTACTTGAGGTATGAGACACATAAACTTCGTTATCTGTGTGGTCAGCAGTCAGCACCATTCTCTCTTGCCCACCCCCCCCCACTAACAAGATGTCTCTGATCAAACATTTCCACCATAATATTTCTGATACCTGCCCCCCCCCCCCCATACACGAACTCAGCTGAAAACATTCTCTGAGGTGGCTGCTAGTTTATGAGTACCATGTCAAAACTAAGCAACCTGGACCTCCTGTCCTCTTCTTTCCCAGATAGAAGAAAATATTGCCCTCTGGTTTACTGCTCACCATTGTACTTACCAGCATTTAATAAAATCTCTATTTTACATCTTTGGTGTATTATCTGTCTCTTCCCACAAGCATGGAAGCTACCCAACAGTAGAGATTTTTGTCTTTTGTCCTCTGTGTTCCAGTACCTAGAACAGTGCTTGGACTGTAGTCCAGACTCAGTAAGTAGTTGATGAATTGATAAGTGAATAACCAAAGGATGATAGCAATGCAAACGTCATAAAAATCTTTAGCAGCTTGATCAACATTCAAACATTGCTAACTCTCTGCACTGGACAAATTTTTATAAAAAGGAAAAAGACTCTGCCACATTGCTGTTTAATACAGAATACAGTTGAAAATGAACTGTAGTGTCAATGAAATAGCTTGCAAATGATCTTAAGCCTAGTAGTACTTGATTGAACTGCAAGACTCCTGACCTTCATTATCAGTCTGGTAATCAGCTTACTTCCTTCTCTTTGCTAACTCCTCAATATCCCTGTCCTTGGCCCTAAAAATAAACTTGGATGCTTATTATCCAACTTATTAAGTGTCATTTCTAAACTAAGTGGACGAACTGGTAGCTGGTTGGCTTATAAGCAGAGCCCAGAAATCTCTGGTCTTACTTGGGCAATGGAAAGAGCAGCCTTTGCCTACACCCAGGGTTGGGATCACTAAAGAAAGGAGTTTGTAGATGTCCATTCTTGGATCACACGGATGTATTGTGAGCTTTTAGTGGGAAGTGTTAAGAAGGGAGAGGGGCAGAGAGGAGTTTGCATGTGATAGTCAGTGACTGGGGGTATGCCCTGCTCTGAGACATGACCTCAGCACCACCTCAAGAGATAGGCTTTGGGTAGTCACCAGACCCAAGCTGGGTCATTCACATTCTCTGTCCTGGGAATTTCTCTTTGGAATACATCCATGCTGGTTTCTGCTGAATATTCTCAGGAAGGCTATTATAATAGAGGACCATATTGGCCATATGGATAGATAAGCTGAGTGAATGGTTTTTCAGGGAAAGGGGAGAAAAGAAGAATCTGAACGTAGACAAGAATGAGAGAGCAGGTAGTCCCACGGACCTAGGGACAATGCATCTGTTTCCAGGCCCCACACCTTCTGAGACCTGGATTCTATTGGTTGGAAGTGACAGAAGCCCAACTCAGACTTGCAACAAAGGAAACACATTGGTTTAATGTAATCAGACAGCCCAAGAGTGATGCTTCAGATGAGACTTGACAGAGGAACCCAAACAGGGCGATCAGGATTCTTTTTCCCAGATTCGCTCTTATTCTCAGTACTGGCTTCATGTGCTCCCTGTGTAGATAAGTTCTTTCCACGTGCTGAAAAATCAGCTGTTTGCAGTTACTGGCTTATATGCTTTAAATTCCATCAGGTAGAGGTAGGGCGAGGTGAGTTTTCCCTCAGTTCTAAGTTGAACAATTCAAGATGAAAAATTCATTTTGAGCGACAGGCTCATTCCTGGACTAACCATCAGGTCCACGTGAAAGGATGGTGATGATTGGCTAGGCTTGAGTCTTATATCCCTTTTTCTTGCCAGACTAGCAGCAGCCCTGGCTGCCCTCCTGATTGTAGCAGTGGTGAGCCGTTTTCCAAAGGAAGAGTAGGGGATGTGCTATAGACACGAACGAGCATATCTCCACCATAAGTTCACTCATTCTCACCTGCAGTTCGGTGAGCAAGCCTCTTAGCCTATTTTCCTGGGTAGGAAATGACCTGGGTAGGTCATTTTTGGACCTAACAGCCTGTGTGATTTTTTTTTTTAAACCTTATATGAGACCCTGTCACTTTACTTGTGCTTAAACTTCCACGACAGATTGAATGATGGCTCCTCAAAGATGTCCACATACTAATCCCAAAACCTGTGGATGTGTTACTTTACAGGGCAAAAGAGAGTTTGCAAATGTAATTAAGTTAAGGATCTTGACACAGGGACATTATTGAGGAATATTTGAGGGGGCCCAATGTAATCACAAGGGTCCTTAGAAGAGGGAGGCAAGGGTCAGACAGATGAAGGCAATGCACAAAAGAAACAGGGTTGGAGTGATGTGGCCATGAGCCAGGCCATGCCACCAGCCTCTAGAAACCAGAAGAAGCAAGGAATGGATTCCATCTTGGAGCTTTCAGAGCAAGCGCCCTGTTAACCTTTTGGTTTTAGCCCTGTAAGGCTCATTTCTGGTTTCTGACCATCAAAATTATAAGATAATACATTTGTGTTGTTTTAATCCATTGAGTTTGTGGTAATCTGTCACATTAGTAAGAGCAAACAAATATACTTCTAATAGCTGTTTATTATACTTAGAATAAAACCCAAATTCCAAATCCCTTACCACTATTGACAAGTCTTCCTTTGTAGACTCTTTTTTTCTTATCCCATCCACATCCACCTCCCCACCCCGCCAACCCCAAATTCTTGGCCTCTTGTTCCATACTGGTCAAAATGTTAGCCGTAAGGCAAATGTGGCTATTGAGCACTTTAAAGATAGTACAGGGGCACCTGAATGGCTCAGTTGGTCAAGTGTCCAATTTTGGCTCAGGTCATGATCTCATGGTTCATGAGTTCAAGCCCTGCATCGGGCTATGTGCTTACAGCTCAGAGCCTGGAGCCTGCTTTGGATTCTGTGTCTCCCTCTCTCTTTCTCTGCCCCTTCCCAGCTCATGCTCTGTCTCTCTCTCTGTGTTAAAAATAAGTAAAACATTAAAAAAAAGTTAAAGATAGCTAGTACAGCTGAGGAGCAGATTTTTTAAGTCAAATTAAATCTTAATTAATTTACATTTTAATATAAAAATGAAGCACTATAAAATATTTTTCCATTAAAAACAACTTTGTTATTTTGGTAGGATCACATTTTACTTTATTGCAAATTTAGCATCCAAATTGAGATATGTTTTAAGTATAAAACCCACGCTGGATTTTGAAAACTTAGTACAAAAGATGGAAAATATCTCAATAATGTTTATATTGATTATATGTTGAAATAATCACATATTGGATATGTGAGAGTAAATGAACTATGTAAAAACTAACTTCGCTTGTTCCTTTTTTGCCCTTTTTGGTGGATGTGGCAACTAGAAAAGTGAAAAATTACATATGTGGGCTCACATCCTATGTCTTTTAGGCAACAGGCTCTAGTCTTGTGGCTTTTGACTTGTTCCTTCTGTTAGCAAAACCGTTCCCTTAGACTTTGCAGGGCTCAAAGCTTCTGCCTCTCCAGGTCATCTAGATTTCAAGGCCAGTTTCATCTCTTCAACAAAGCTCTTCCCAGTGTAAGAAGCTCCCATGTCCTCCTCTCCCAAATTCTAGGACTCTTGTTTTATCTTACTTGATATAACACATTTATTTTATCTTCTTCATAGTAGCATTTCATGTTCTTACTTCTGTGGTTGTGTGTTCATTGTCTGTCTTCCCACCTTCCCATGCAAGTTCATGGGAGCGGGGCCTCTGCTGGTCTGTCTCATCTTGGTCTTCAGCAGGTACAATGATGCCTGGCAAATTTCAGGTACGCAATCATTATTTCTTGACAAGGACCAATGGTATTTCCCACTATTGCGTTCCCAGTGATTGCCCTGCAAACTCTTAAGGAAAATCCCTTGTTTTGCTTGAGCAAGTTTGGAAGGGTTTCTATTACCAGCAACCAAAGGAGCTTTGACTAAGTGCAATCAATGGCTGTGGTGCAGGACGTGAAGAAGTTTCTTCACTCGAAGCAGTTTTGGCTGGTCCATTCAAATGTTAATGGATCAATCATGAAATTGATGAGGGAAAAGAGAGTAATAACCCACCTTCTTTTCCTTTCTTTCTCTCCATAATGGTGGGTAAAAAAACGTTTTCACTTTGTTGTTATTTTTTCTTTACTAATGTAAGAATTTGCCATAAAATGTTTTCTTCGAGGCTTCTTGATGCAGTAACTTTGAAAGAAAACTGGATTTGGAAAGGAGTCGAAACACAGCCAACCTTTCTAAATCTATTTACAGCAACTCGAATTCTTTCTTTGGTTCTTTCTGAGATTGCTGGTCTCCTTTTATTAGTTAATGTTGTCGCTGTTATTTACACAGCTGTTAATAACGCATTTTTTCCTCATGTTATTTTTGTTTTTTCCAATTCTGTTTGTCTGGGCAAATTTGGATGCTGACAGTTTATGTACAGCCTGAGATTTAAATGTGGAGTTGTCAGTTATTAAAAGCTACAGAAATAACAGTTTGTCCTCTTAAGACAGAGTGTTCTGGATGCCATTTTGAAAACAGGACTTGAACGGCACAAGCGATGTAAGCAACTTAGACTTTGTATTATTAGTCAAAAGGTAGATCTATTTTCTCTGTACTTTTAATTTGAAGACAAAGTTGATTGTGAAGATAAGGTCTCCTTTATGATGATATCTTCAATTAATGGTGGGAAATCTTTGGTTTTCCAATTTACATATTTTACTCTAATTTTACATTTTCTTGACTAGTCTTTTATCTTCTGCTCTTTTTTTTTTTTTTTCCTTACTCCCAGGACTCATAAAATATAGAAGGTAGAAGAAGGAGAAAAATCTATTTGACATGAGAATAGGAACTGACCTGTACAACAGATTTAGATTGACATCTTTTTAGTGATAAGCAGCAGAAAGTGAACTATTTTTTTTTTTTAAGTTTGACAAGTGATTCAGTTTCATCTACAGAAAATAAATAGCCATGCAGTTAGGAAATTTTCATGTCCCATGTTTCTCTAGGCATGAATAATTGGGTTTTGTGGGAAGAGATAAAATTAATGAGGATCAGAGTTTTTGAGGAGGTGTTTACACAGCCCCTGCTGTGATATCTGACAATTATTCCATTAGTTTGAACTATAGGGAGGACTGCTGTATGCCCTGAACAACCACTGATGAAATCTGCAGAATTGTGAATTTCCACTTTGCTCTGAACTTTCCCCTCCATGCCTTTCTGTATAGATGGCATCCTCCACCCTACAGGGTATAAGTGGTCACATATGTATTTTGACCAAAATTTCCACTGTGAAAGACAAAATGCACAGGGAAATAAAGGAGAACATTTTATTCAACTTATTGCAAAAGAGAGTATGTAATTAATGAGGAATATCTCAAAGAAAAGGAAGGGGGCATTGGGTCTTACAGATGCAAGTAAATAAGAGAGTCATCCCAAGTCTTACTAGCGTCATGAGGAAGAATGGAGATAAGTCTTCTTCCAGTCATTCAGGAAGGGTGAAGGTTCGTCTTAGCTGAGAATAGGTGGGGGCAGAGTGGTCCTGGGGGGGGGGGTATTATTTCTGAAAACCCGAAGAGTAGGAAAAATTTTTCAACTGTTGCTTTTTCTGGGAACACAGGGCTCAGGCAGTGTTCAACACTGTCATCTTTCTCTTTTGTTCAAGATGAATTAATATTATTTTTGCTGCATATCTAAGAGGTGATCAAAAACCTCCCAAGGGGGGGGCAAAGCAGGGTCTAGAAAATCATGTCTTGAGGATTCTTGCTTGCAATTCTTCAACCAAGTTGGACCATTTGTTGAGAGGTGATAGCAAAGATCAGTTGTTTGAGAGTCCTAGAAATCAGGCATTTAGATCTTTCATCCATTTTCAATTTATTTTTGTGTATGGTATAAGAAAGTGGTCCAGTTTCATTCTTCTGTACGTTGCTGTCCAGTTTTCCCAACGCTATTTGTTGAAGAGGCTGTCTTTTTTTCCTGTTGGATATTCTTTCCTTCTTTGTGGAAGATGAGTTGACCATATAGTTGTGGGTCCATTTCTGAGTTTTCTATTCTGTTCCACTGATCTATGTGTCTGTTTTTGTGCCAGTGCTATACTGTCTCGATGAGTACACTGTTGTAATAAAGTTTGAAATCTGGAATTGTGATACCTCCAGATTTGTTTTTCTCTTTCAGTATTGCTTTGGCTATTCATGGTCTGTTGTGGTTCCAAATAAATTTTAAGATTGTTCTAGCTCTGTGAAAAATGCTGGTGGTATTTTTATAGGGATTGCATTCAATGTGTACATTGCTTTGGGAGTATAGACATTTTAACAATGTTTGTTCTTCCAGTCCATAAGCATGGAATGCTTTTCCAATTTTTTGTGTCGTCTTCAATTTATTTCATAAGTGCTCTATCGTTTTCAGAGTAAAGATCTTTTGCTTCTTTAGTTAGGTTTATTCCTAGGTACCTTATTGTTTTTACTACAATTGTAAATGGGATCGATTCCTTGATTTCTTTTTCTGCTGCTTCATTATTGGTGTATAGAAATACAACAGATTTCTGCACATGGATTTGATCTCCTACAACTTGCTGAATTTGTGTAATAGTTCTAGCAATTTTTTTGGTAGAGTCTTTTGGGTTTTCTACATGCAGTTATGAGTTTCTTGCTGCTCTTTAGAAAGGATGTTAACGCTCTGGGTGACAACGTCCACATAAGTGATTACTTTTTGTACAAGTAAATGCATGACCAGACTTCCTTAATGGTACAGACATGGCTTATCCAGGGAGAATTCTGGTTCATATATGGTTGGCTGTGATGTTCCTTTGACATTTATTTCAAATCTCTGGGCTTCAGAGTGCAGAAATTCTTGAGAGTTCGGAGTCTGATAGGGATCTGGCCAGTCAGGTTTAAATTCTGGGCCAGGCAGGAGAGAAGAAAGACTGGAAACATTAGTTTGAAGGGTAGGAGCTGGCTACTGAAGGAAACTGTAATAATTGAAAATTTGGTAAAGATTGACAAGTTGAGTAAGGCAAAAGGTTCCAGTCCAATTTGCAGGCAGGAACCAATAGAGATAAAATTTCCATAAACCATTAATCTATTTACAGAAATCACCAGATGGTCAGGCCATAAAACCACAGGAAGTCAGCACCTGAAGTCAAATGAGAACTCAAAAGAATAAAAATCACATCCTTGCCTTGCTGCCAAAGGACAAGGATCCAGACCATGGGCTCACCATTGGGTCCCTGTATCACCAGTCAGGAAAGAATTGTCCTTGTTATCTAGTGGGAGTAAGCAGGGATCTGAACCTGAAGTCGAATCTTACCTAAGCCACAGCCCCAAGCTGTGAGAGAGAATACACAGGACAAATACAGAGATGATTCTGTGCAGGCTATCACAGTAGGGAGAACACGTTTTAATGAGGACAATCACAAAGACAAGGAAATGAGTTGAGGGTTTCATAGAGGTAGGCAAATAAGAGTCATCAAGGAATCTTAAGGGAGTCATGAGGCAGGATGGAGATGGGTCTTATCTGAGGGGAAAGGTAGACACAGGTGTTGTCTCACAATAGGTGAGAGCAAGGTAGTCCTTTGTGGTTTCTCAAAACACAACAGGGTGTCTGGGGGCCAGATTTCTCAACCATCATCTCTACTTTGAGGAGCTCAAACCCAAATCAACTTCAACACTGGCTCCACTTTCCAAAGAGTTGCTTCTACGTTCTATTAACAGGGGTGTAAACAAGAATACCCAGGGAACCAACAACTGGTGTGTGCTTGCATCAGGATGTCACTTAACTTGGAAGGTCTAACCACTGGTTTAGTGGTTTAGTTTAGACCTTCTTTATGTGTTATTCAGTGTTCCCTTGGACTGTTTTACTGACAAGGGAACTCAGGTACTTGAGGAGGCAACCGATTCTAATTTGGCCCCTTTTGTTTCAAAGTTTCCTTTTTTTTCTAACCTTTAAGTTAAAAAAAGAAGAAGAACTTTTATCTACATGTCAATTCTAACCACTGGGAAAAACACACTCTTAGAATTTTTACGGAAGAGAGTTAGGAACCGGAACCAAGATTGCTAGCAAAATGTTAGCAATTTGGATTAATTAGCTTAAAGTAATTTATAATTAATGAAAATTCTGAATTAAGGAACACAGTATTTAAAAGAAACCCTGGTTTATTACTTTCTGCCACATTCTGTAACTCAAATTCACTAAGGGAACTTGCCTAGAAGATCTTCTTAGGAGACCTACTTTAATAAGAATTACTTATAATTAGCATAACAATTTCGTATGCAAATGGTACTTCTAAAGTACTTTAAATTTACTCTTAAGTACTTTATACATTCCCATTTGCAGTCTTATTTACGCCCTTAATTTGAGCTTTCTATGAAGAACGACTTCCCTAATGAAGAGTCAACTTTAAGCCAGCTCCGCAAACTCTGAATTAGCAAACCCAAATCAATGAGATTTTACTTCACATATGTTAAACAGTACTATATATAACAAAAATACTGATTCCTAGTGATATACTATTATACTAAAACTCTGCTCATATTTAAATTCTGTAACGTTTATATATACACGATTTATTATAGGTTGGGAAAGAAACTAAGTTATTGCAAGTAATTGGACGTGAAAGCCTTTAAAATTCATACTGTAACTGCCTGTACTATGTACCATATATCCTCATCTGGTACTTTTAAAGAAATAGCACTTTTGAAGACTATTTTCAGAAAATAGTTCTTCAATGCCCAAAATCTGAGTTCGCATGTAGAATCAGGAGGAGAAAACTGTAACCAACAGCACATTAATAGGTCTTTAAAACAAACATAAACTAAAATGAAAAAAAAATACCTACTTCCCCAAATTTTACAACTAAAGGGTGAAAATATATGCAAAATAGCTTCTAATTTTAGCTACCTGGGACACTATCGCTTTAATTTAACTCTGAGAGAAAATGCTTTGGACGGCTTTGAATTTTTAGAAATTTTTTTTTTCCATTTGGCAAGCATCACAGGCCACAGTTTTAAAATCTGATTCTTTCTCAATCTACCTTTTGCGGTTTCCAACGTTCCCATTTATCTCCAGGGACTCGCAGGCTGTGTTTACGTTATGCCAAAGAGCTGAAGCCAAAGTAAAATTCCAATTCATCACCCAGATGTTTCCAAACTTCACGTAACCATATTTGGAATTGTATATATAAAATATCCCTATAATTTATTAATTTTTCTTCCCCACCTGGATGTTTTGGCATCACGTCACTTTACGTCTGGCAACTCCTGGGAATTTTATATTAAGACCTGGAAAAGGGGTTCCTTGCTAATCAGTCTGCTTTCATTTTGAAGTCCAGCCAGATTGGTGGGGGTGGGACGTGGCTAGACATCCCTGAAATGCCCCGTGCTTTAACTCAGGTATTTTTTTTTCCCCAGAAGAGTGGGGATCCAAACACTGGGATCAGCAAAATAAGCTTATTGCTCTGGAAGAGTTAGGGACCGAAGAGAGAAAAAGCTATTTGCTGGGTAACACTTAGAAATAAAATGTATATGTGTATGTATATGTGAATGTATATATGTGTGTGCATATGTGTGTGTGTGTGTGTGTGTGTGTGTAGTGTTACTTTTGTCATCAGAATAAAAAAAGTTTTTTCCTGTAAAAACAAGATAATAATACAATTACAGAGTCTAGCTCTAATTATAAATTGTTAGAGCTAGAACTCTCCTTAGAGGAAATTTCAGTTTATTTCCTTCCCCTCACAGATGAGTAAATTATAGCTAAGACCATGGAGTTGTCCAAGGTGGCAGAAAGGAAATGAGACCAGAACCAAAGTCTGAGCAAGCTTAGGCAATGAATGTGTATGCCGATATTAGATTTCTCTATTTTGTCACTGGGAAAACCTATGAGGATAAGTAAAGCTTTTATTATTTTCAATGCCCAATTATAACAGTGTAATTCTCAGAAAGGCTTAGAAAGCTTGCATTTTGCTTACATGAAGCAAACGCTGTCAGTTTTAGGCCTGAATCGAATCATTCCTTCAGCTTGTCACACGTGATTTACGCCGGGGTCCCATGGAAGCTAATGGGGACATAGCTTCTGAGCCTCAGTTTGTCCCTCTGGTCAGGACAAGACGGCAAATGACAGCCTCCCAGAGCAGATGTGTGGAGGAGCCAAAGGTGTGAAAAGTAGACACAGTGTGCCTGGTACCCAGTAAGTACTTCATAAATGGTTTCGGGGATAAGGGTGACCTGAAAATTCCATGCTGGAAGGAGAGCTGATGTTTCCATGAACAACTACATTGAAGACAAAAGCTAGGCTACCCTTCTGCCACCATAGCAAACTCTGCGGTCTCACATGGATTTGCTGAGTAATGTGTCACATCTGGAGGCAACCAGCTCAGGAAAAGCTGCTGTGGTTAAAAAAAAAAAAACAAACACAGACATGTAAGCTCAATGAGATAAAGACATTGACATTATAATGCTGGAGGTGGCAGAGAAGAAAGCGGTGAGAGGTTTTTAATATGCAAAATTAATACTCAACACAGCTCTGATAGACCTTGAAAGACATAAAAAATAAAAAGCACACTGGCCCAAACAATCTAACTAAACCACGAGAACTCTTTTGTTCTGGATTGGAAATATATTAAATATCACTAACAGTGGCATTGGTTTGGAAGTTCTGAACCCACGCCAGCTTACAGTATATCATTATGTCTAATCACTGAACCCCATGTTAGTTTTGCAAAAGTCTTCTAGCTGCGTCTTCCTGAGCAGCAGACCTACCAAGGGTCTTTTATGAGAAAGTTAAAAAAAAACACAAAAAACCGAAAAACAGCTCCCTTCTAGGTCAAGTGATTAAATGTCTCCTTGGGGTTGACGATACTTTTTTGAAAAGGTCTCCTCTCTCCTTTGAGCTTATGTAGCACACGCTTGACATTTAGCAACGACATGTCCGGAGACTATCGCAAATAAAATTTTGGCCAAAAGTTGCAGTCAAGTACCACTGAAAAAAAATTGAAGGCAATCTTTGCATTCTTAGAGTTTTGGCATTTGTGTAAAACCAAATGTAAAGATAATAAAGTGATATTCAGATACTTATGAATCAAGAGATGAGCTCTTGAACTCTAAGCTTGCTTATACGTAAATTGAAATCAGTAATGATATTAATCATGTATTATTGTGTAACCAACTCACCACAACCTTCGAAGCTTAAAGCAAGAGACCTTTATTATCTCATAGTTGTGGCCAACAGTCAAGGTGTCAGCCAGGGGACTGGGTTCTCAAGTGGAAGCTGGGCTAGGGGAGGGTCACATTTCCTGCTCATGAGCTCGTAGGCACATTCAATCTGCCTGTAGGATGGAGAACTTTTTCCTTCTTTCTTTTTGCTAGCTGTCAGCTGGAGGGCGCCCTCAGTAACTGGAGGCTGCCTGATGGTCTTTGTCACATGAGCTTCACCAATATTGCACTTAATTTATGGCAGTGTACTTCTTAGACAAAGTCAGAGAGAGACAGAGGGAGAAACAGAGAGAGAGAGAGAGAGAGAGAGAGATTCCAGCAAAGATGGGTACTGTGATCTCATGTAATTGTGTACGCGTAATCACATGCAGTCTGTTGCCTTTCCTATATCCCATTGGTTAGAAGCAAATCACATTCTTGTCCATTCTCAAGGGGGAGGACGTTGCACGAACGTGTGAATCGCCAGTGTGTGGGAATGATGGGGGCCACTTTCAGAGTCTGCCCCTGACAGTATGTCTGCACGTTTACAAGTACTCAGGGTTATGGCATTTGAGTGTCTCATGCATAGTCAACTTTACCAATATTAATTCTGTAAAGACCACAGGTCTACATTTGCCTAATTCCAAGAGCTCTTGCCTTACACAGCCAGTCAACAAGTTTTTCTTGAGCACTTACTAAATGGCGATCACGGAATTATAGACCAGTGGTGTACTTGTAGACATGTCCTAGGTACTCAGTTATACTTGCTCACTCTTTTCTCGAAGATACGGTAGCAAAAGAGAACTTTCTGCCCGCTCCGCGTCTATGCTTTTCATATCCCTGCCATTCCTTCCCTAGCCCCGAGGGGAGAAAGGGTTCAAAGGTTGGGATTTTCTTTGCTGAATAGCTCACTGAATTAATGCTATGAGAGCAGGTCAACATTAGCGTAAGTGAGCCTAGGCTTCGATACTCAGCTTCCCCACAGTCTGAGTCCCTGGGAATCCCGAGAGAGGCAAAACACTAATGGCATGGTGAGTTATCAAAGACAGAGTCATCAAAGAGAGGAGAATAACTGATGGGAACCCACGGGAGACAGACACAGGATGACCCGATGTGTGACTTGATATGGGAAGTAGTGACCTGTTTGGTACCTTCTTCATGACCTACTAACAGTGGCTTATACGACTCTTAGGGACAGAGGCATGAGTACAGCTTACAATTCTAATGTTCCCCAAATCCATGTGGGTTAGGATGCTTTCACCCTGAAAGGAAGAAAGAGTATATTTGCACAGTTATAGTTTCATCCCAGATGATTCTGGGACATTCTTCAGGACGAGAGAGAAGTCAGCCTTGTTATGAAATATTTTAATGTCCTCTCAGGATAGAAAAAAACTTCTTGGGAGAAACTCTCAAAGCAGAGAAAAGGTAAACTGTTTACATTTGCTCCTTGCCTTATTCCCGTTGAGCTCAGAAAGCGCTATCTTGTTAGCAAAAACAAATGAAAAGGGTGCCTTCTTGTCTCAATACATGGGGATTTATGCAGGCAACCGGTATCAGTGTTAATGGGTGTTAGACGCGTAAAACCCAGCCCTTCAACATGATAATACATAATACACCCCTTAATTTTTAATTCACTCGGGTCTCAATTTTAAAGCATTTTCTTGTAGTTTGTCCTAATTATAATCATTTTTAATGACAGCTTAAAAATTTCATCCAACTGTCTTATCACATACGGTACTTAATTTCTCAAGTGAACAGTTTTACTCTACACCATTCTGGGAATTTTAAGAACTAAAACATAAAAGGAGAGAAAGTCCTTTGTATGGTGAAACTAGATGTTAATTGTTCTAATATACATAAAGAGACCAAAGCAGTTTCTTGAAGCAGGAGACTGGCCTTCCTGCAGAGGCCTTCTCCAAACCCTTTCAAGGGAGATTCGTAAAACCCCAGGGGAAAAAAGAAGAAAGGGTTTTTTTTTTTTTTTTTTCATTTTGCTGGATTCTGCCAAAACCCAGAACCAGGATTGAATATTCATTGTTGTATTCTACATGTTGAATAGACAGTCTTATTTGCTTAGACCAAAGTGGAAACTACCCAGCTAGAAAGAATAACGAGCTGACCACCTTGGCTGGTTGTTGGAGGCACGATGAATTTTCTAACGTCTGCTTGCAGCTCTTAGGGAGAGTTGACTTTCCCGTATGGAATCTAGCTTATTGACGTCCGGAGAAACACAAGTGATCACAGACTTGTTATACTGCTTAGTTGCAATTAATCATGAGCCATATGTAGGATGTAGGAAGGTCAGAAACACACATACACACACACACACACACACACACACACTTTTTTTTTAAGTGTATTTATTTATTCTGAGAGAGAGAGAAGGAGAGAGAGAGAGCAGGAAGGGCAGAGAAAGAGGGAGAGAGAGAGAATCCCAACCAGGCTTCACACTGTCAGTGCAGGGCCCAGTGTAGGGCTCGGACTCATGAACTACGAGATCACCACCTGAGCCGAAACCAAGAGTCAGAGGCTTAACTGACTGAGCCACGGAGGGCCTCTGAGTTTGTCCATTTTCAGTGTGATTGTTGAAGGGTTAAGTAGAACATATAGAAAGAAAAGGGCCAGATTGTCAACTTACGGCTTGATAAATTTTCACAAAGTGAACACAACTTTAAGGTCAGCACCCAGATCGAGAAACGGAACATTACTAAGATCCCAGAGCCCCTATGCTCCTTCTGGACCTGTCCACCGTGACTAACAACAGTAATTGGAATGCAGCACAGATCAGTCACCTGGGATATGGTTGTACTGTTATTAGAACACATGGCCATTTAATGCACTAAATTAACTTGAGCTGGGAAGAGGCTTTGCATCTTCTCTCTTTTGTTAATGTCCTGGGGACTCCTGACTTTTGTCATACTTCATTCACTTACTATTTTTTGGAGAAAGTGAGAACCTCCGGGGATAGCCCACTGAGCTAGCAGAAGTTTTCCTTAGTTTGCTTTGTCTGGTGGACACTGTGTTTAGGTGTCTTCTCTTTTAGTTTACTTGGGTCACTCTGCCGATGAGCACTCACTAGACTGGGAAAACTAACTTTTTTTTTAATTTTTGAAAATGTTTTATTTATTTTTGAGAGAGAGAGAGAGGGAGAGAGAGAGAGATAGTATGAGTGGGGGGAGGGGCAGAGAAAGAGGGAGACACAGAATCCGAAGCAGGCTCCAGGCTCCGAGCTGTCAGCACAGAGCCTGAAGCCGGGCTCGAACTTGTGAGCCGTGAGATCATGACCTGAGCCGAAGTTGGAGGCTTAACCAATTGAGCCACCCAGGCGCCCCAGGAAAACTAACTTTTATTTGTTGCAATTAATACTGAGGACACAGGGAAGCTTGAGAGTTGTGACGTTTACATTATTTAAACTGTGCTATAGAAAAAGCTACACTCCAGGAGCTCAGGACCTCTCGTGAGCCACTGAGATCACCTGGGCCACAGTGCAGAATGATGCCAACTAAGAAGGCACACTCCTGGGAATCACTTCCAAAGACCCAGGTTCAGTCGTTCTTGGGAGGGTTATTTTTATTAAGGATCTCATATGATTCTAAAATAGGATTTGGGAAGAGTGATTTGGGGACTAGGAACCTGGTTTCTTTGGTGGGACAAAAAGCCAAAACAAACCAAATCTAAACAAAATCCAAGAACAACAATACAAAAATTTCCTCACTAAAAGCTTATAACTCTTCTTGAGATGGCAATTTCCTTTTACTGTAAAAGAAACAACCCTAATAATAGAGTTCCCACACACTCACACACAAAGGTTTTCTACGCACACACATTTTAAAGCTTTCAAATAAACCAGCCACCGGTGGGTATTAATATGAGTTTCATCAGGAGATTGATATTGAAAGTGACATTTGAAGGAAAATCTGGCTGTGGTTTGACCCTTTATAGTTTGGGTACATCCAGATCTAACGTAACCAATGGGAAAAAGCAGCATTTCCCCGCCCCCCCCCCCCCTTAGTTTACTCCTGCCGGGCTCCTGTTCCAGATGGCAGGAAGGCACAAACGCTATTTCCGTGCGTGTGCGGTCTGTCTTCACTTCCTTTTGGGAAAGGCCCAGGTTTTTCTGGATGGTGTTTGCAGAGCGTGTGGCTGTGTGTGTGTGTGTCCCCTGTGCATTGTCCACCCATACATCGATGGCCTCGTTGACTCTCTAAGTAAGGGCGCTGGGGTAGGCAGTGTGACGATCAGAGCTCAACATTTGCCCAAATAAGTTTACTCCAATCTTGTGCCAGATGGAATGAAGAATGCAGGCACAAACATTCTCTCTCTCTCTCTCTCTCTTTTTTTTTTTTTTTTTTTTTTTTTGGATGCAACTCTCTGATCTATGTGCATGTGCAGTCTGTTTTGACTTCTTTTTGAGAAAGGAACAGGTTTTCCCATGTGTTTTATGTATGGCCGATATTAAGACCGATAGTGGTGTTCTCCCAATGGCACAGATTGGTCTTCTGCTACTATGAGCCACCCCAAACTGGCCCACGGGACAGTTCTAGGGGTGAATGGGGGTTACAGAGTGGGTGCAGTTTCTTTTTCAGTTGAGCATGCCTAGGGAGTGGAACTGAAAGCTGATGGCCACCCCTGCAGGTAAGTGAGCTCATGATCCCAAAGGCCGTGGGCAAGAAGGCTAATCTCCCTTTCCCCAGTGTGGCTGGGCCAAGGTATTCCGTGACCCTTCCAGCAGAAGGGGAAGTTGCCTCCACCGTAAGTGCCAGAGGGTGAAAATCACCGCCAAATTAGTAGCTTCCAAATATCATTTTCAATAAAAACTTCCATGATAAAAAGCATGTTAATACCCAATGGTTAGTGGTTTTTATGATGGCGTTAAACCATTTGTACTGAGGCTCTACTCTCCATGCCGTTTCCCTCACCAAGGAATGAAATTGGCTGCTCATGCAACGTGTGTGCGTTTTCACTGTTGCTATAAAATCAGCCCCCAGGAGAATTTTAAGTCTTCTTGAATTGCTTTTTAGCACCGACTAAGGAAGTAAAAGTTCTAAAACTGCCTGGTTACAGACAAATCACTTAAAAAGCCAGCTCTGTACTGGCAAAGTCGTGCTACAGGAAATGTTTCAGAAGGCAGAATACAACAATATGAAAGCTAAGTATTGTTATTTATTTAACAAATGAAGCAGGCTGTCATTGAAAACTAGGTGCCTCCAGGAACTCTTTAAGGTCACGTGAAATGCCAGATCCTTGTTGTAACAGACATCCTGCTATAATGTGTGATGATGTTTACACACGTATGTCTTGGCTGGTGGACTTGTATATAAACAGACATACAAGCACACGTTCTCCAGTCAATAAAAGTTTATTAATCCATTGGAAGTTGGTTCAAAATAGTACCTGACGTGAAGCCATTCTCCAGATGGCCAGAATCATTGCATCTTCCAGTGAAAAATAGAGAATAACGTAGATTTAGTTCTGTTCGCGTCTAATATATTGAGAGTTAAACTAACCAGATTTAGTTGTATGTTGCATGTATCCTGTGTACACAGGGCTTTGATAAAATGGCGTGAAGCCAGATCAAAAGAGTCCCCCTCAAAGGTCAGCGGCATGCTAGAGCCGGGGTTATTTGACTTTAATCGACTTGGCCAGTGCCACCTATTCTTCCCACTGCATGGTGAGCCCCTTCAGGACAGACACTGTGTGAATGCATCTTTCTAGTCCTTGTTCTGTGGCTCCTATGGTGGCATTCTTCACCTAAATGTGTTCAATAAGCACTTACTGTCAGAAAATTGGTGCCATTGTATATTGTCAATTTCAGGGGGAAGGATACTATTTCATTTCATTGACTGGCCAAGAACGTGAAGATCATAATTGAAAAAAATAATTCTATCAAACAAATGAAACATTTGGGCTGGTTTTAACTGATCCACAGTGAGACCCTCAGCAGAAACCCATCTGAACCTGGTCCAATATAAGCCACATGCCCTAATGCTCCTTGGCTTAAATGCAGTGACCTTTGAGTTGGCCATCCATGTGTGTTCCAAACAACCTCTCCTCCCCAAATGTAACAAAGAGCTAGGGTTGTAAAATCCGGGAAAGACATTTTAGACATGATAAACAACCCTGAGGATTTGAGTATTTATTCTAGGCTGCTTATGATGACATATTTTTATAACACTTGTCTGGATGCCAGGTAATGGCAGGGTGGAAAATCACATTCCCCAAATAAGTGAAGGGTGCATCACCCTGAACCACTTCCTTCTATAGCCAACTCTATCGATAGCTGAGAAAGAGACTTTAAAGGTGCAAGAGAGATTTAATTTCTCTCAAAATGTCTTTTAAGAACCTTATGTTCCGAAAAGGCTTCCCTGTCTTCCTTTTTCCTTCTTTCTTTCTTTCTTTCTTTTTTTTTTTTTTTTCCTGACAGCCCGCGTTCAGTGTTTGCTAATTTGTGATCTTTAGAAATGTCTAATGTGTTTTCAGGCCTTCTGTGTACCTTTAGTGAGAAAGGTTTCTCTGCTTAATTAAGTTGCATTCTTTTTTGTTTGCCAGACAGGGTCTTCTGCTAAAAAAATCTTTTTTTTTTTTTTTCTTCTTCTAGGAAGCAGAAAAGGAGTTGGAATAATTTTGCATGTCGGTTTTGGAACATTTTATTTGGGTAATTTGGGGTTCGAGCTGGTGAGAAGCGACATAGGAATCAGATTCCTCTCATTTTCTAACACTGCGTTTCACAGAGTATTCTCTGGAAGGTTAACTTAGTGTTTTCTATGCAAGTATGACTTGAAATTGGGACTCCAGAAAGAAGTCTGTATACTTTCTAAGCACACTGCCACTTTCTCACTCTAAAAGAACTCAATATAAAGTTTCAAATACTGTACAAATTAGGGATGGTCATTAAAATAGTCACCCAAGATGCCTGTATGTTTTCCCCTCAAGTAATTAAATTTACACACGGAAGTTAAAAGCCGCCACAGAAAAGGAAACATAATTTGTGTAAAAATCAGGGCTGGGAAGTTGTCTCTGCTCGCTGAAAATTACAATTCTCATAGCTTGTGGAACTATAATTCTGGCTTCATGCTGGTCAGGTAAGAGACCATTATTAGTGACAAGGAAAACCGGGAGATTTGCAATTATGACTTTGTTCAGTTAGAGGTTGAAAAGTGCAGACAATTTATGCCAAATACATCTGATATCCTGCATTTTTTGATGTTATTAGTAGACCTGGCTTTCACATTTGCTGAAATTTGCATGAGGTATGCCCTAGCTCTAGGAAAGAGAGTAAAAACCGTGTTTCAGTGAGCAAATCTAAGCCCATAACCTCCAGAGAACATGGAAAACTAGTTCCTTTGGGGCTAAGGAAAGTCACTTGAGTGTTTCTGAAAGATGTCAGAGATTCATACAGGGGAAGACCAATTTCATCCTTCTTCTTCTTCTTCTTCTTTTGTAACATTTATGCATTTTTGAGAGAGAGAGAGAGAGAGAACGTGTGTGTGTGTGTGGGGGGGGGAGCAAAGAGAGAGGGGGCAGAGAACCCAAAGCGGGCTCTGCACTGTCAGCACAGAGCCCGATGCGGTGCTCGAACTCACGAACCATGAGCTCATGACCTGAGCCAAAGTCAGACGTTCAACTGACTGAGCCACCCAGGCACCCCCCCAATTTCATCCTTTTTGAACGTCTGGTATTGAGCACCTGAAGACAATGTGAATGAGCTCTGGGATATACACAAGTAGACCACATAGACCATTTGGTTGTGTTTCAAGGGAAAGTGACCTGTACACTCATACGGGGTCTTATGCGCAGAAGGGCCTGTGCTTGCTCTGGTACTCCGCTGTCTTCGTCTTGAAATTTGAGGTACTTTTAGCTTTGAACCTGTGCTTTGCAGGAGAAGGCCAGTGGGATGACAGACCACCCCTGAGAACAGAGGAGATATACGTAACATGCGTTCCTCCCTTCTCGCCACCTTATTTGTGTATAACCTTCAAGGAGTCCCTGGAACACAGAGTTTGGAGCGGGGGGGTCCTTGGTATAAGGGCATTCAGTGAGACTTAAAGTAAGTAAGTAGAAAGGGAGTATGTCATGGAAGGCCTAAAGTTCCATAGAGAATTGGTAGAATGTGGGTGAATTAAGAAGTCAAATAAAAATAGTAGAGTTGGTTTTGTGCAGTGTTTCTACTGTTTGGGGAAGAACGAAGTATATGTACATATAGGAGCTATGAAATATACATTGTGTAACTTTGGTGATTCCATGTATGAGTTGAATGTTCTTCTATTTGCATCTAAAACTGGCATCGCACAATAGAAAGATGAATGGTAGGGTGCTTGGGTGGCTCAGTGGGTTAAGCGTCCGACTCTTGACTGCAGCTCAGGTCATGATCTCACGGATTGTGGGTGCAAGCCCTGTGCTGGGCTCTGCCCCAGCAGCGTGGAGCCTGCTTGGGATTCTTTCCCTCTCTCTTTCTTTCTCTCTCTCTCTCCCAAAATACATAAACATTAAAAAAAAAAAAAAAGAAAGATGAACGGTAAAAGCCATGCTAACGATTTCACTTTTGTTTTTCTTTCCTGAGAACAATATTAAACGGCAAACAAAAAGTACTATGGGAAGATGAGAGGCCAATGAAGAAAGAAACAAGAAAAAAAAAAACTATACTGGTGTATCTTTTTTGGTACTTTTCCTCTACTTTTTGAGCAAGTCCTGTACTTTCATTTTATACCGAGCCCTGCACACTACTAGCTGGGGTTGATGAGGAAGATAGAAACCACACGAGTTATTTCAGGGGAGACAGCTGAATATAGGGAACTGATGGGCTAAAAAGTCAAGAAGAAGGCAGGGAGGCAAAACACAGTCATGTCTCCTATGGCAGGGAGAACAAAGGGAAAAGCTGGAGTCACCGATGTCCAGGAGCTTCGAGGAGGAGCCTTGTAGTGCTGGGGCCCAGATGGCTATGCAACGGCACTGACTAGCTGCTGCTGATGGCTAAGGAGCTCAGAAGAGCAATCCCACAGAGCCAGGCCTCGGACAACTGAGGAGTAGACACTGCTTCTTGTCCTGGGATATCTGATGGAGTACTGTGAGGCAGGTTCTGGAAAATGGACCAACAGTCCTGGGCCAACTACTGCGCACAGGGAAGGAGCAAGATCCCTCTGCTTCCTGTGCCTTGGGGTTTACTTTTAGTGCTCCCGATTGGCCAACCTATTTGGAATTCAGCCGATAAAGGAAAAATACAGTTTGTAGAGTTCCAGGGCTAGCGTCACAAAGGGTTGGAACTGAGAGACTCACTTAATAACCAGAACAGCACTTAACCATGTTGAGAGCTCTGAGGTATTCATGGTTTCTTATGAGAGCCAAAGTTTCATTGGCGGCTATGTACCAAGTTATGAACATACGAAACCACCCTGGGTTCAAGGCCAAAAAGATGGCTCATCTCTGCTCACTCATTTCCAGCCACAGTTATTTCTACTCTCTTCCATGTCAAGCCCATTCCTACCTCCGGACGTTTCTAGGTCCAGAGCACTCTTCTTCCAGATGTTCCCATGGCTACCTCCTCCCTATTTAGGTATAAGTCTAAATACTTCCTTGTCAGAGAGACCTCTCTTGACCTCAAACCCAAACAGCAACTTCCCTCTCACCCTGAGGCACTCTTCACCTCATTACACTTTTGTCTGAGCGACTGTCAATATCTACAAAGACATGCTTGCTGTTCACTGTCTTCTCACTGCTAGAGTGTCAGCAGCCTGGGAAGAGAGAGGTTGTTTACCCTGTCCAGTGCTTAGAGGATGCCTGGCACATGATAGGTACTAAATAAAATATTTGCTTTAAAGACCAAGTGGCAAAGAGTCCTACAGCAAATATTTGCTATCAGCAATATCTGTGAAAGCGGAAGATACCTCTAGAATACGGGACTTTGCTAAAGTGGTACTAGGACCACAGAAAACTCTATTTAAAAAAATGCGATTTTTGGGGCGCCTGGGTGGCGCAGTCGGTTAAGCGTCCGACTTCAGCCAGGTCACGATCTCGCGGTCCGTGAGTTCGAGCCCCGCGTCGGGCTCTGGGCTGATGGCTCAGAGCCTGGAGCCTGTTTCCGATTCTGTGTCTCCCCCTCTCTCTGCCCCTCCCCCGTTCATGCTCTGTCTCTCTCTGTCCCAAAAATAAATAAATGTTGATAAAACGGTTTAAAAAAATGCGATTTTTGAAGATTAAATACACTTAACTCATTGCGACTTTCTAGTTGAGGGGGTTCCTGATGTGTGTGTGTGTGTGTGTGTGTGTGTATGTGTGTCTGGGCATACTTTTGAATGTAGGGTTTTTAGTGACACAGTTGAAGAGTTAGAAGACCCACAAATGTTTTTCAAACAACCCAAATGTCCACCACTGAATGGATACGCTGTGGTAAATCATGTAGAGGAATATTATTTCACCATAATAAAGAAAGAGGTACTCGTATGTATGCAAGATGGATGACCCTGAAGCCAGTCACAGAAGACCACAGAGGAAGATTCCATTTATACGAAATGTCTAGAACAGGCAGGTGTATAAAGACAGCAAGTTGATTCATGGTTTCTAATGGTTGGGGTGGTGGTGGGATAGGGGACTGATAACAAAGCACAGGGTTTCTTTTTGAGGTGATGAAAATGTAAAATGCACTGTGGTGTTGGGTGTTCGTATGTGTAAATATTAGAACCCACGGAACTATATACTTTATATGGGTAAATTGCATGGTATGCAAATTACAACTCAATAAAACGATTCTTAAAAATAAATGTATTCCGGTTCAGGATGGTAGATGAAGCGTACACATTTATATTGTCTCCCATCCTGTATATCAGGGATGGATACACTATGGCCCATGGACCAAATGTGGCCCCGAGTCTGTTAGTCTGTTTGTTTTTAAAGAAAATAATATTGGGATGCAGCCATGCTCATTTGTTTACATATTGTCTACAGTGGCTTTCTCATTACAACATCAAAGCTGAGTAGTTGTGATGGGGACTTCACTGCCCACAAAGCCCGAAGTGTTTACTATCTGGCCCTTTAACGGAGAAGTGTCAAACCCTGTTTTATAAGAAAAAGACGGGCAGACAAATAAAAGCGATGTTACTGAAAGAGCAGATACAGGTCATGCTAAGTGCTACATAACATATTAAACCAGAATATGCTGGAAAAGGCTAACTGGAAAATTTCCAAAGAGAAGCCAACCTTGCTATGAACGTTTCTTTCTTTTGCATCATAGGATTGCCTAAATCACTCTATTTCATTGACTCTAAGAGTCCACCCATTAGGAGAAGCACCGTTACTGTATGTAGTACTCAGCAAGAAAGAAATGCTTTAATTAAAATGTAATTTTAAACCCCTGGGACTCCCGGGTGGCTCACGCGGTTAAGCATCCGACTCTTGATTTCAGTTCAGGTCATGATCTCGTGGTTCGTGGGATTGAGCCCAGCGTCGGACTCTGTGCTGACGGCATGGAGCCCATTTGGGATTCTCTCTCTTCTCTCTCTGCCCCTCCCAACTTAGGCATGCATTCTCTCTCTCAAAATAAGTAAACTTCAAAATGTAACACAAGGCTTTGCCACTACATGGAACTTCAGTTTTATATTTTTCAGATACATTTAGATGGGTTTTTATCACACATTTTTCTTGCACACACAGAGAAAGGTGGCCATGATCTGTGGGGACATACAGATAGAAACTCTGGGTCTCTGGGTAACTGCTGGAAAGAAGTTCTCAGGCATGGCATTCTATTTCCTGCCTCATTTCCATTGCTTTTCTTAGCCTCTCCTTTGTTTCTCTCCCTCTCTTTCTAATTGTTGCATTTGTTAGTCTCCTCTGTCCAGATGCTCCATCCTTCCCTTCCTCCCTCTTTGTCCATTTCTCTGCTTCTTCTCATATATCAACCTCCAAATCCCTTCTCATACCATAGTGGTGAGTACAAAGGGCCTGTGGATAGTGGTTAAAAGAGGCATCTTGATTTCAGGGAGGGTAAAATTAAAAAAAAAAAGTGTAACTTGGAACCCACGAAGGATGATATTGGAGACGTACGGACCCTAAGATGTAAATAAAAAGACATAGAGGGGTTTCCGGGTGACAGGCTAGTGCAGTTGATGCTATTTGGCTTCTGAGTTTGGTAGACGTTTGTATGCGTGTGATCGGCTGGTAGTGCCTGGAGACATTCTTGTTTCCAGCCCTGTGGAAAAGGATCCCTTCAGCTCTCTGCGGAGGCATCCTGTTGGGGCCCGGGACACACAAAAACCAGTTTGTGCTGGAGTTCTACTGGCCAGAGCCTTGTTTCTGAATCACAGTTCCTACCCTGACAGTGGTACTTAAGGTGTAAGTGCCAGACCAACGGTATCAGCATCGCCTGGGAGTTGGAAATGCAAACTCTTGGGCCACATCCCAGACCTATTGAATCAGAAACTCCGCGAGTGGTGTCCATTTATCTGTGTTTTAACAAGTCCTCCAAGTGCAAACTAAAATTTGGGAACCACTTCTATTTTGTTGTTGTTGTTGTTGTTATTGTGGTTTTGTTTGTTTACATTTTTTAAAATGTTTATTTATATTTGAGAGAGAATGGGAAAGAGAGACAATGCACCAGCGGGGGAACGGCAGAGAGACAGTGAGACAGAATCTGAGGCAGGCTCCAGGCTCTGAGCTGTCAGCACAGAGCCCGACGCGGGGCTTGAACTCATGAACCACGAGACCAGGACCTGAGCCGAAGTCTCATGCCTAACCCACTGAGCCACTCAGGCGCCCCTAGTGCTTAAATTTTTCTAAAAGCTTTTTTAGAATTTATTTTTATTTATTTTGAGAGAAAAAGTGAGCCTGAGCAGGGGAAGGACAGAGTGAGGGAGTGAAAAGGACAGAGAGAGAGAGAGAATCCCAATCTGGGGCTGGAATTCATGAACTGTGAGATCATGACTTGAGCCAAAATCAAGAGTCAGAAGCATAACCAACTGAGTGACTCAGGTGCCCCAGGAACCACTTCTTAATAACCTACCCGGAACGGAAATCTCTATCACTTTCCATGTTCCTGGCCTGTGGGCCTTCATTTTCTGCCACACTAGGATTAAAGATGGCAAGAACGAACCTCCTTCCACTGGTGGCAAGACAACACAAACAAACAAACAAACAAACAAACAAACAATGTGGCAGTAAGTGACAATATACCTACATTAAAAAAAAAAAAATTCCAAGAGGGCATCTTTTGGGATGAGCACTGAGTGTGGTATAGAAACTAATTTGACAGGGGTGCCTGGGTGGTGCAGTCGGTTAAGCGTCCGACTTCAGCCAGGTCACGATCTCGCGGTCCGTGAGTTCGAGCCCGGCCTCGGGCTCTGGGCTGATGGCTCAGAGCCTGGAACCTGTTTCCGATTCTGTGTCTCCCTCTCTCTCTGCCCCTCCCCCATTCATGCTCTGTCTCTCTCTGTCCCAAAAATAAATAAACGTTGAAAAAAAAATTAAAAAAAAAGAAACTAATTTGACAATAAATTTCATATACTAAAAAAAAAATTCCTATCAGGTAAGACTTTGTTCTTTGTAGAAGGGACTGCTCAGTTAGGAAGAAAAAAAAAAAGTCGTGCGCTTTTGCATTCTTGGGAGTGGAGAACTTGTCTTCCCTGGGTGATGTGATAGAACATGACGGATGAGCACATACCGACTGGGCAGAAACACCCCCACTGAAGAAACGACACTTAGTTGGACTTTGAAGGCCAAAAAGACATTAGCCTTTCAGATGTCAGGAGCCCCCTCTTTCTGTCTTTCTACTCTTTTTCTCCGTTTCAAAACATCCTTCACATGGATGACAAGTTAATGTACTTAAAGCACCTGTTTCATCATGCCACTCTTCCGTTCCAGAAACAAATACGGCTCCGGCCCCAGAGTCTGTAACACTACCAGCTTTAGTCTGCGTTTCTCCATGGGACACGCACGCCACTTCCTTTCTCTTCAAGGAGCATGTTTACATCGATCTCACACTTTGCTCATGCGTTCATCCTGCCTGCACGGGCCGCTCTTCTTCAAGGCCAATGTGAAGGCTTTCTATTCTGTGTCAATGTCTTAAACAATCACGTTAACCATAGTTCTTTTACAGAGCCCTTCTATGTGACCAAAATTTTTTCTTCTCTTACCTTTTTTTTTTAAGTTGACTTATTCATCTTGAGAGAGGGGGATAGCAGGAGCAGGGGTGGGGGAGAGAGAGACAGACAGAAAGAGAGAGAGAGAGAGAGAGAGAGAGAGAGAGAGAGAATCCCAAGGTGACAGCACAGAGTCTGATGTGGGGCTCCATCTCATGAACCGTGAGATCACGGCCTAAGCCAAAGCAAGTCAGACACTTAACCTACTGAGTCACCCAGGTGCCCCTGACCCAGATTTTTTTCTTAACCTAAAAGCTGTTAGAATCTCTATGCTTTCTCTCCATTATGGTATTTATACATTGCTTTATAATTGTTGCCTTAAATTGGAAGAAATGCCTCCCCATACGTACGTAAGCACATACACATCCATTTCCCCCCCAGGTATTAAGATTCAATCAGATTCAAGTTTTCATTTTTGTTTTCCCTGAGTCCACACAGCAGGTATTTAATGAGGGTATATCAAATTCAAATAGGAAAAGGTGCCTGTAAGTGAGTATTCTAAAGAAATTATTGTGGCAGAGTTAGCACCGAATTCATCTTTCCTTAAGTGATTTCTGTTTGGCATATCTAAACAAACAACAGAGGTAGGGTTTAGGGGAATCACAGGAAGAACAGGAGGACACCTGCTTCAGGTGAAAGTGTTCCCAAAAGGGATCAACAGAGTAGGCTTTTCACTATTAGTGATATCATAAATAAGAATAAAGAAGAAAGCAAAGGAAGAGAAGCAAGAAAGACGAAGGAATGGATTTCAAACAAAGTGGAACTCAAAACGCAACTGTGCGTCGAGGGATTCAAGATTTTTAAAAATCATAACAGTGATGACTGTAAAAACTTACCTATTTTGAATCGAGTTTTTTTTTTTAATTTTTTTTTTCTTTTTTCAACGTTTATTTATTTTTGGGACAGAGAGAGACAGAGCATGAACGGGGGAGGGGCAGAGAGAGAGGGAGACACAGAATCGGAAACAGGCTCCAGGCTCCGAGCCGTCAGCCCAGAGCCTGACGCGGGGCTCGAACTCACGGACCGCGAGATCGTGACCTGGCTGAAGTCGGACGCTTAACCGACTGCGCCACCCAGGCGCCCCTGAATTGAGATTTTGAAGGTTTACCACAACGCAGTTGCCCCAGAAGAAGGACAATTTCCAAATGACGATATAAATGGCAAAAATCAGGGTTTGGACTCATGTCAGACACCTGCTAATGCACACGTGTGATCTTAACGAGCTTTCACAGCATCACTGTGCCCATTTCAGAGCAGTGCATGTTAAAGCACTAAGCACCCTGCGTGCCTTAGAAAGTGAACCAAAGTCAAGGGGGCTGAGCATACAGCAGTGGTTCAGAGTTTAGTTTTGCAAAGGAGATTGCTGTTGAGTCAGACAGCTCCTGTCAAATGTCTGCTCCACCCTTACCAGCTGCCAGCCTCGGGCAATTGACAGAACTGCTCCTGGGCTGAATGTAACGGTATCTCTTAGGTTGTTGGGGAGACTCAAAGAGATACAGCATGAGAAGCTCTTAGCATAGGGCTTGGCAAGTAATAAACACTCAATAAATGCTAACTATCATACAAAGAAGGGGTCTTTCTGTCTAACCACCAGATGACATTTCCTTCCTTTTGGGTTTGCAGATTCATTGCAGTGAATATAAAGCTATTTGCTCTCTCACAGCAGAGGCCCGCTTTCATGTTTTGGTTTTATGAGTTTCCTGGCTACCTGAGTGCTAGGAAATCCTTCATTTGACCAATGTGCCAAACCCATTTCCCTGCTAACAAACAAATGACAACAGTGTCCTACTCGGAAATAAAACAAAAGCCTGAGAACGAAGGCATTTCCACAAAGAATAATGAGCACATCAAGCACATATTTTCTGCCACAGTCCAGGTGGCCTTCAAGGCAGGTGACAGCAGGGGCCATGATGGTATTAACTTCATAAGAGTAGATAAGTCAGCGGGAGCTACTCAATCACTTGACAGAAGTCAATTCGGAAGGCATCTGAAATGCCTGGCTTTGAAGATAATCGTGTTAGGAATCAAAAAGGGGTCTAATGTTTGAGTCATGCCTTTCAAATGCAACAAATCATTATACCTGTCAAGATTTATGGACAGATGTATTTATGTTGACACTGGACCACTAATACTTTGACAAATGAGAGGCCTTGACACATACAACAGATACATCCAAGTCTCCTCCCCAGCTCAAGAAAAGGGATGAAATAGTGAATCATGACAAGCTGACAAGCACATGACAAGAATCACGTGGGCTGGCATGGCTCTGGGGGGGCTTCCGCTGCCCCGGCCCCCTCACTGCCCAGTGCCCAGTGTTAAGCACAAAGGGCCCCTCTCACCGATGAATAAGACTGGAAATGGCTGATATGAAAGTCGAAGAGAGAATGAACTTCGATGGAGGGTACCCACTCGCAGAAACAAGCCTGATTTCCTAGGCCTCCAAGCACTTGTGGCCCTTTGCGAAGGAAGCGAGAATTTGATTAGCAGCTGAGAGTTTCAGGGTGGTGATGCGGCAGTGGCCTCCAATTCTAAGTTTATTAAGGAGGCTAATTCCTATCAGCGAATTAAAGTCAAGGCTTGATTCATACCCAAACACTTGGAAGAAATTTGCTTCGGAAAAAAAAAAATCTCGAAAGAGACAATTAGATTTATGATGTATTATCAGGAATTTGATAAACTCACAATGGTCAAAAGGGACCTTAGATGAAATTCATTAATGCAACAGGATCCATGGCATTAATAAGACTTTTGCAGATGGAACTTTATTTCCACTTGCTTGTTTTTGGAAACCGTCCCCTGAATTTTTTTTTTTTTTAAACCAACTCACACCTCTTGCCTCAGGTAAGTCCGATCCATAGTAATTTAGTTCCTGGATTCAGTGAAGGGATTTCTTCATTATAAGACAACTCAATGTGCACCAAGGTTTTGCCTGGAGGAAATAAGAGCCTTGAATGATGATCATGAACTCCACTATAGGAACAGAGATTGGATATGGGGTGTTGTTGTAGAGACAAAAAACTTGGTACCACTGAATTCAGCAGATAGCTTGGGTGGAAAACAAGGGTTCAGCCAATGTGTCTCTGTGCTTGTGTACAAACACACACACGCATTTTCTGAATATAGTTGTAAACTCAGAAAAAAGAACAGTATAAGAAGTCATGCATGGTACAGACAACAAGTATCTCAACATCCATTCATTCATTCATTCACTCATTCAAAAAGTACCTATGGACACGAACTGTGCTCCAGGCATAACGCTAAGCCCTAGAGAAACACCAGGAGAATGTCACCAGTAACAGGCCTGCCCTTAAGAACTTGCACTCAAGGTGTGGGGTGAGGGGGAAGGACCATCACACAAGGACCATTCTGTGAAGAGAATAAATACTTGTGGAACAGACAGTAACACAGAGGTGGCAGCTCCTCTTAGATAGGGAGCTTAAGGACACTGTCATAAAATGACTAAAAAGATCCGGAGGAACAAAATGCAACACCCATGCTAATACCTGGTGTTCCGGAGAGTGGGGCCAGTGGGTATAAGGGCTCTGAGATCAGCAAACACTTGGATTGTTGGAGGAAAAGAAAGGAAGCTGAGTATGAAAGTGAGCAAGGGCAGGGGCGCCTGGGTGGCGCAGTCGGTTGAGCGTCCGACTTCAGCCAGGTCACGATCTCGCGGTCCGTGAGTTCGAGCCCCGCGTCGGGCTCTGGGCTGATGGCTCGGAGCCTGGAGCCTGTTTCTGATTCTGTGTCTCCCTCTCTCTCTGCCCCTCCCCCGTTCATGCTCTGTCTCTCTCTGTCCCAAAAATAAATAAAAAACGTTGAAAAAAAAAAGTTAAAAAAATAAAAAAAAAAAAAAAGAAAGTGAGCAAGGGCAAAGAGTGGAGAGGATCCACTCGAGTGGTTTACACGTACATGCGGTATCATCTGATTTCAAAGAAAAAAGCACATTCTGATTGCCAGCGATTGCCTGTAGAGAAGTAAGAATGAACATAGGAAGGTTCGGCGACTATCTGGTAATTTAGGCAAGGTGATGGCAGCTTGGACCATATGGACCCATGCAGACGGAGAAAAGTGGATGGATTTGGGATTTATTTTGGACTCAAACGGATGGTAATTCCATAGTCAGTTTCTTCTAAGGTTGAAAAAAACTTTTTTCTACCACGCACCGAAGATTTATATGGAGATTAATGAAATGGTACCCACACAGTGCTTTGAATTCCTTGGAGGGAAGCAAGGCATTATTTTCTTTACTCAAATTATAAATTTATTAACTTTAAACTCCTATACTGAGGTAGGTATTTCACTGACAGCTGGGGTCTCATTTAGCTAACCAGGTGCCCATGTTAAACAAAGGTTATATTATTATTGAGGTTATTATTAGAAGAATATAATGGCTCATGTTGAATACCAATAACAAAACCTAATTTCGTAACTCCAGCAGGCAGCTTTAGTTATGTATGAGGCATGGGCGAACGTTCTCAGTGATCATGTTTCTTATACTTAACGTTCACTTCTTTTACCCACTTTCGCCCGCTTTCACTTCTCTTTAACCCGCTTTGGGATCCTGAGTGAATCCAGCCCAGTTCATTCTGAATGATAGCTTTGCGCAGTGGTCAAACCAAAATTTTCTCCAGAAGTTAAAATTAATCTCTTGAGGAAGTGAGGGACAGCATGTTGATAGGGCAAAAGAAAAACTCAAATTAACTGGTCCTTAAGAAGCAATTAAACCCAGGAAATTTGGTTATAGGAGGAAAGCAATTGTAGAATAGGCTTATGATTACATTTTACAAAACATAATAAATATAGTAAGAATATGCAGTAATATATTTTTCATGGTTTGGATGTGCTCAAAATCAGAGTTAATAATATATTACCTGAGAGCATTCTAATCTTCCCTCCTTAAGCCGTCGTCCTCCAAAATTGGACTGTACCGGACATAAATTTTGTAGTTAGTTGTGAGCACCATCACTTAATAGTTGTTTTTTTTTTTTTTAAAAACAGTAGAGCCTGCATACCAAACAATACATCTTAAAAGAGACAAGTGTATGTAGAAATACTGGTTAATGTCCATGTTGACCAGGGTGAAAATATATTCTTCAATACAGACTGGGCACCTATTGAGGATATAATCATTGGTGTGTGTATGTGTGTGTGTGTGTGTGTGTGTGTGTGAAGTACACTGTAAAAACCTGGACATAAACACCCTCTGAAAGTTAAGAAATCAATATATAGTTGAGAGATGGGTATTACCAACAGCACTAATCCAAATAATAAGTCAAATGGGCAGAGGAACAGTTTCCTCCAAATGAGTGGTAAGTTGTGAGCTTCTGCAAAAGTGAAGCATCCTTAGCGTTCTCTAGGTCCAGGCCCTTGCTTTCAGATTCCATGCTTCCTTCCATCATTGGAGATGTTAGTCTTGCCTCAGTTGCCTACCCAAGTATGATTCTCCTTTTCTTGATTTTATTTGAGTTGACCGTGTGCCTGGGCAAAACCCTCAGCTTCCCTTGCAGCTAGGTTTGGCTCTGTGAGACAGTTTCAGCTAAAGAGCTGTAAGTGGAAATCTGTTGGGTAGGGATTCCATAAAGTACTGTTTTTCCTAATTCTAAAAAACCAGACTTGACCTGTGCGTCTTTCAAAAATTTTAGCCAGCTACCCTTTGTCTTCTGTGTCTTCTTTGTGCCGGAAACATGGGAGGGAGGCACAGAATCCAAAACACGTTCCAGGCTCTGAGCTGTCTGCACAGAGCCTGACGCAGGGCTTGAACCCACGAATTGAGACCTGAGCCGAAGTCAGATGCTTAACTGACGGAGCCACCCCGGCGCCCCTGCTAATACATTTCTGAGCCACAGGTGGCTGAGCTCTCTGTTACTGATGCACTATCCGGCAGCACTCAGGCAGACTTTCAGCTTTCAGCTCATTTGCAGAGCACTGCTCCCATGTTTCTCTGTAAGTTTCCCGAGGGCAGGAGCAAAGCTTTCTTCAGCTAAGTGTTCTTCAGGGTGCCTGGCTAAGGACTCAAAGACCGAAGTAATTCCAGGTTGTAAAAAATGATGCAAGAAATCTAAGGCTTCTTTTATAACAGGGATTCTAAACCAGGATCGCGCATCTGATTCACCATGTGTATGTGTGTGTAGGAAGAAACACAGAAACATATACAATGGAACTCCCTAACTCTCTAAATATTCAGATTCAGAAGGTCCAAGATGGGACCCTAGCATCTGTCTTATTTATTTATTCGTTTCTTCATTTTTTTTTTACTTTTTAAAAAAGTCTGTGTATTTAGTTTGAGAGAGAGAAAGTGGGGGCGTGGGGGGGGGCAGAGAGAGAGAGAGAGAGACAGAGAGAGAGAGAGAGAAAATCCCAAGCAGGCTCCATGCTGTCAGTGCAGAGCCCAATGTGAGGCTCTAACTCACAAACCGTGAGATCATGACCTGAGCTGAGATCAGGAATCGGATGCTTAACCACCTGAGCCACCCAGATGCCCCACATCTGTCTGAAAACAAACAAACAAACAATAAAAACCAAAACTCTTTAGGTGAGATTGAAATCCTCCCTTCACACATTTTCCTGGAAACTTGGATTTATCTTCATGTGCTGTATATATCCACCCATCTCTGTCTCTCAAATACTCCCTTCCAGAAAACTCCTACCATTCATGGGCTTCCTAAACTTTTCAGTCATGTTTGGAACATGAGTGGCAGGCACTCTTTCCTCCATTCCCTCAATGATGAAACACGGTTTATTTTAATACCCAGAGCCTTTTCTGTGTTAGCTATTTGGGAACACAAATTAGAACAAGGAGGTGTTCAATCATGGCTAGCCAGTCCAGAGCATTTTCAGTGAGAAAGCTTCAAGAGTGCCTATTAAGGAGTTATAATTATTGTATCCCTTAAGTAATTTAAAAAAATTCAAGGTGGCTAACTAGTGGTTGTCTCTGCAAGGGTTAGCAGAGGGCCATGGGGGCATCCAATCAAATAGGATTGGGGCTTCATAATGGAACCATTTCTAAAAGTAGGTGTTAGGTCCATGGCTATTTGCTATCTATACCCTTGTGTATGCATTAGGGATGCTTGTATGTAATAGTTCATCAAAAATATTGAGCAATTCAGGCAAAGGATACTGGAACTTTTCTTTGATCAAAGAATAAAGAAGCAAAACAAAACAAGAACCAAACAAAGTGTTTCACACACAGTTTCCTTAACAGCGAATGATTCCAGTTACCAGCCTCAGCAGTTTTCTTTTCCACTACATTAGTACACAGATATTCCTGATGAAGGGAGTCTTCTAGAAGAAAATGTAAACCCTGGCTACATAAGAGAACTCATCTCTGAGGTAAGTAGTATTTTCTTTAGAGCGGTAAGGGTATAATTACTTTCCATTGACTCTCAACTTAGGAAAGAGAGGCAGGTCCTGGAAGGTTGTACATCTATCTTGTTTTATTTCAAAACAAATTCTCTTTTTATTTTCCCCTCTTGGACCACACTTTCCAATGATCTCTACTGCAACAAGAGGGATGCAAAAGTGGACAGACCCCCCCCCCAAAGCAGGCAAACTCACAATGGTATAATGTTAAAAGCTGCTTACTTCCTATCCAACCCTACATCCTCTTCAGAGTTGGAGCTGAGTTAGATGTTTGGAGGCATTCCTTTCCTCCCTTCCTGAAGACAGTGGAGGCTGAAGTAAGACAGTGACGGGTAGCAAGAATATAAGGAGCATGCAACCTCTATGGAGAGTCCATGGGTGACATTGCTAATCGATTACAAAACTCTTTCCTGTTGAGTCAAGAAGCGGACTCAGAATTTACAACACACTGCCTCAAACTGTCGCTACCCATCTGTTGGAGATGAGAAACCCCACGAACCTATTTGCCACCATGGGTAAAAAAGGGAAGACCAACTCCCCGAGTGAGTGGGGAATAATGAGTTTTCCAGCCACACACTCATGTTTCTGCTTTATGACCCTCTACGTGGCAACGTCAGCCATCTGGCTAGTAGGTTTTCGAGATGTCAGAGCCCAAATCCACCACCTGAATGAGATGACTTCCTTCTAACTTCCTTCAACTACCCAGAACAATAGTTCTCAAAATTAATATGCGTTAGAAATATTTCAGGCTCTACCCACACCCACCCCCCCACCAGACATTCAAGGAGATCCGTGGTAGGGCCCAGGTCGTCCACACGCGAAACTTTGAAAATACCATCTCGGGATTGCTCTTAATTCCTCTATGGAGTGAGAGTCCTGGTGGGTGGTTTTGTGACTCAAACAGGTACCACATACAAAGTGCAGTAGATATCTCTGCTGGTCTTCACTGCTCCTACCCGTTTGGTTCAGACCTAAGAGACCACACCAGACAAAAGATTCGTCCCAATGCCTCCTGCCACTGATGTACTCACTGATTCCCTCAAACACCGCATTACTGGCACACGGTAGATTCTCAAAACTGTGTTGAATGGACAGACGCGCAAGTCCAACTTTACTTCCAGAATGAGCTCTTAGAGGTCTCTGGAGATGTATTTGATAGTTTGTTTTGAGGTCTTTGATCTGCATCCCCTCTTTACATATTTTTGCAGGGAAAAAATTGTCAAGGTCTTCCCAGGGGCCCACCCCAGAGTCAATGCTGTCAGGTGAAACGTGCTTGGGGTGATTTGATCAGGCAACATTTCTGCTGCCTGGATACCTATTCTGGATAACTGAGAAGAGCCTAGCTGTCAACTGACCCAGGAGCCCAACCACTGCCTGACAACATCCTTTATTGCACAAGCCGCCCACTAGGCATAAAAGAACAAAGGTTGGAGCAGATGTTTGCATGAGAGTTGTCCAGTTGAAAGACTGGCTCCAAGTCAAATTAAAAATAGGACTTTATAAAATAGATCACACTTGTTCTGTGACAGTTATTCACCTGTCTCTGCATCACTCAAGGTCAATGTTGCCAGCTGCTTTTTATATAGGGAAAGAATGGGCTACATTATGTCTTGGTAAACTTTAATGCCCGTATTCTCAGCAAGAGCTCGGGCCACATAACTGTAGGACATCCCCTGACAAACCTCAGAATGGGACGTAAGCCATCCATATCACAAGGTCCACCTTATCCTCCAGGGACAAGAGAACTGTCCAGACTCACGGGACGCGGACTTCTAAATACTGCCAGATTAAAATTGGTTTCGGCTTTCATCTCAATTCAGTTCAGCACCTACTTACGGAGCACCTGCAGTTTACCAGGCTTGGTGCAAGGCCCTGGGGATATGGCGGTGATTCAGCCAAATGTGGTCGGGCCTCACAGAGCCTTTCGTCACGCACCGGAATTCTTACCTCTTCTGGGCCATAGAACCCTTTAGAAATTTAGTGAAACCTACAAACCTCTTCTTAGGATACTATTTTTAAATACATTAAGTACCTAGGGTTGTAAAGAAAACCGATAATAATGAAATTGTCTAAATAATTAAAAGGTTTTGATATAATAATATGTGTTTCTTCATTCATGTATTAAATAGATTCTTGAGGCATGTCTGATGACTACCATAATACTGATGAGCATAACTATTTCAAGAGGTCAGTAATAACTGTAATGTGTTATGAAATATCTATGCTCTGTTTTGACAAAGTCACAGCTGCTGCTACTCCTGTGTTTGTTGCCTCCATTCATAAGGGAAGGAAATGATGAATTTCATTTTGAGGCTAGTGAAAAAAAAATCGTATTTTTTTTTCCTCAACGAACTCCATAAAATACCCTCACCCAGCCCCCGAATTTCTATCAATGGATCACTGGGAGGTTTGTCAAGTCAGGTTAAGAAGTCCCGGAAGTGGAAGAGACAATGACTTTGGTCATTCTACTATATCATAGCTCTAGCTAGATATCCATATAGAAATAACATATAACGCATGGCTGGGGTTGTGATAGGATAGCAGATCCCCCTGTATTACCTGATGGAGTCATGGCTGGAGGAAGGCTGGGACATTTGGAAGAAGTAACAGGTAGGTTGGGCCATAAAAGTAAAGTTAAACCAATGGCAGATGTACAAGGAGAGGGAAGTAAGTACTGTTTCAGACAAAAGAAACCACATGTACAAACTCGATAAAACAAAATAGAACATGCATGGGAGGGATGAGAGAAGCTTCTAGGGCTGGACTGCGGAATGGTGAGGTGACTCTGTTTGGGAAGTGTTAAGAGCTGAGAGCAGTGAAAATGCTAGATCATGAGGGAAGGTACCCTATGCTAAGGAGCTGGTTTTCATCCTAAGACCAGGGAGAAACCATGGTTGGTTTTCAGGAAGTGGTTTAACTTAGAAGATCACTTTGACTACACTGGGTGGAATGCGGATCATGGGGTAAACGGAATGAGGCAGAGAAGTGGTCAGAAGGCTGATGGGCTTGGATGTGGGAGGGAGCAGGACTCTGGGCGTGAGATGATGCCTTTGTGGAGACTGAGACTGCAGAAAGAGATGTGGGTTTAGGACTAGGGAGAACTACCGTATGTGGTTTTGAGCACGGTAAATTTCATGTGCCTGGGAAAAACTTAAGTGGCCATAACCAGTGTGCACTTGTATATCTGCATGGAATCTCATGCACAGAAATAAAATATGGGCTGGAGATGTAAATTAAACTAATCTTTTTTCTTGTTGGATACCAAGTGAGAGATTCTAAAATTGGCGAAAAACTGTATTGAATCACATATTATGTAATTATTTTTAAATACCATTTAATGCTATGCACCAGACATAATATATAATTTGGATGTGTTTTCTCTGTCTTTGAAGAGTTGTATGATCTTGTCATGTTTGTGCTAACTTCACAGACAGAAAAACCAATACGAAGAGAGGCTAAGTAATTTGTAGGTCATATAGGGAGTAAGAGACAGAACCAGACTTTAAGCCAGGTCATCTGATGCCCATACCCATGCTCCTAGATCCTGTGTTCAAGGGATTCCCTAACAACCTTCCACGAGAAAAAAAAAGCATAACATTTCATTTTGAGAAAAGACAGTAGACATTTCAGACTTTCTCTCTCCCTAAAAAGTCAATCAATTCCTACAAAATTTTCTGCACATTTTCATTTGAGGGCATACCTTCTATCTCAGAAAATCCTTTTATCCATTTCATTGGTTTGTGTCTTATGTACTCAGTACCCATTTATTAAGGCTTCACCTGAGTTAGATTCGTCAAGGAAGAAGAATACACCCGAAAATGTTATGGATTGGTAGAATTGTGTGTTGCAAGAGAAATACACTCGTAAATTTGTTTCAGACTCGTTTAGGGGGGAAAACAAAGGATTATTTCCTGAATACTGGGAAGAAAAAAAATCTTTTCTCTTCAGGATCCAGGTATGGTTCAAATGATGTTGCTAGATTTGGCCTCAGTTGTTCCTTCAGTGTGCTGGGCTTCTCACAAGGCTACCTCCAGTAGCTCCAGGTGGACATCCTCTTGGATTCATTTCCAGGAAAAAGAGCTTCTTTATTCCAGTCATTCCAAGACGATTCTTTGAATTGCATCTCTCTGGTCTGGCTGGGATCACCCGCTCAGCTTGAGCCAATCTCTGTGGCCAAGAGGAAAGACTCTGATGTCTGGCCGGGTCTGAGTCACGGGCCCACCCTTCGAGCGTGGGCGAGGATGAGGGTCCTCCCAAAACCATATGCACTAAGGGGATTAGAGGGGTGGGACCTCCCCCCAAATGCAGCCTCTGCTAATAGTAAAGGGAGGAATATGTGCTGGGCAGGCAAAAACAACAGATGTCCATTACATTTGGCCACAGCAAAATAAGATTCTGGTTTGTCACAAAGAATGCAGTTTTCATATAAATATCTTTGTGTCTAGAGATAAGAATATTTCGACAACAGTAAGTTCCATAGTTAACTCTTCAATCCCCAGGTGCTATTTCATGAATCGCTTTGTGGTTTTGACTAGGATTGAATAACATAACGAAGACATAAAACTTGAAGGGCACCTAACTGCAAAAAAAAAAAAAAAAAAAAAAAAATGAAAGCAACCATAAGCAATGTTATCTGGCCTGCTGTCAGGAATTTCTAAAGCTACATACTCTGTGATTTAAAGAAAAAAAAAATCATCCCTGACACCAGTGTAACTTCTGTGCACAGAATAAGTCACTAAACTTAGAGCAGAATAAGAAAACTCGCCCTCATTACCTAGAGTCTATTTGCTTCCTGATTTGGGACAGTGTGAATTATCGCTGTGAGGGAAACCTACACTGGGTTAAGGTTAATCATTCTCTCTTCTTTAGGTGGAATAACTTATACTTTTTGGTGTATCCTCATAAACATCAATGACATACACAATTATGTAAATGTAACATTTAACAAAATAAGAACAAAATTCCATCCGTTAGAGATGAACTATAGCATTCTCAAGATGTGTGGCAGTGTTAGTTTTGTTTAGAAGTAAAGTAAAAGCAAAAGAAGGCGTAACTAGCTACCTCACAAAGATCGTTAAGTACATACATTGTCATCATTAACACTGTGTTTCTGTGGTGCCAATATTAGGATGCCCTCGGATGACAGATGTCTAGACATTTCTTAAAGAGTAGGTTCATCTCACAACAAAGCAGAGCAAAATTAGACTGCGGCTTTTCTTTTCTCCCTTTTCCTTTTTTGTTCTTGGCTCCTCGAGAGAGATTAATTAAAGAAGGAACAATAGGAAAGTGTCCCAGGAAACTAATCAACATAAATATTTCAGGATCCAGAGAGGGAAATTAGTAGGATGTAACTAACACTCATTGAATACCTACTAGGTGCATGGAATTTGCCAATTAAGAAAAGACTCCTGAGGGGCGCCTGGGTGGCGCAGTCGGTTAAGCGTCCGACTTCAGCCAGGTCACGATCTCACGGTCCGTGAGTTCGAGCCCCGCGTCAGGCTCTGGGCTGATGGCTTGGAGCCTGGAGCCTGGAGCCTGTTTCCGAGTCTGTGTCACCCTCTCTCTCTGCCCCTCCCCCGTTCATGCTCTGTCTCTATCTGTCCCAAAAATAAATAAAAACGTTGAAAAAAAAATTTAAAAAAAAAAAGAAAAGACCCCTGTGATGTTGAAATAATTTTAGACTTACAGAAGAGTTGCAAAGAAAGTATACAGAATTCCTGTGTGTTCTTTGGCCACGTTCGACTTATGGCAACATTATACACAAGCATAGAATGTTTATCAAAATTAAGAAATTAACTTTGGAACAATACTATCAATGAAAGTACAGACTTCATTTAGATTTTACCAGTTTTGTTTCCCCCCACTGAGGTCTTTTTATTTATTTTTTTCTGTTCCAGGATCTAATCAAGGATTCCACATTGCCTTTAGTACAACTCTTTTTAATACTTACATATATGTCCTTTGTTCTGTGTGACTTTCATATAGATGAAACAACAATTACTGAGAACTTATTAAGATTCTTGGTGGCAGAATCACTGACATCAAATGCTGTAATTTTCTTATCCCTGTACTTCACTTTGCTTATGGATTCATACATTTAAAAATGTATATTGAGGATATTTTTGCCTAAATACCTGTACCAAGTAAAGAACTTCAAATTCCTGTTTTCAGAAGTTCCCCCCTTTAAAGTGTGATACAGCCATTTTCACAACCTGTATTAATTCAAAACGACTTGGTCAAGGAGATCAATATAATACCATAAGAACAGTACTAGTATTTGATGAATTCAAGAGAGAGAGACATTTCCTTTCAAGATTCTGAACAAACAAACAAGAAGGGGTTGAGTACATCTTGTGGTCATTTGTAGCCTCATATCCATTTCTGTTTTCTGATGTATCTCAATTGTGTGTGTGCGTGTGTGTGTGTGTGTGTGTGTGTGTGTGTGTAGAGGTGAAATTATCTCTTCCTGGTTATACATACTCTTGGTGAAAGGGACATTTCATGTGAGGGTTTCACACTGCAAGAAAGTGTGGGGTGACCTTCACCTTCT